>NC_142443.1:76752500-76942500 GCF_059453495.1 Arachis ipaensis | reverse complement strand
GCAACAGCTTACCATCCCCAAACTAGTGGGCAAGCCGAGGTGTCAAACAGAGAAATTAAGCGTATCTTGCAAAAGATAGTAAAGCCTCATAGAAAAGACTGGAGCACCAGACTACAAGATGCACTGTGGGCATACAGAACAGCATACAAGACACCCATTGGGATGAGTCCCTTCCGCTTGGTTTATGGAAAAGCTTGCCATCTCCCAGTTGAAATAGAACACATAGCCTTCTGGGCAGTTAAGGAGTGCAACATGGGAATTGAGAATGCTGGAGCTGAAAGAAAGTTGCAACTGCAGGAACTGGAGAACCTTCGCCTGGAAGCTTATGAGAACTCCAGAATATACAAGGAAAAGATGAAAGCTGTGCATGATCAAAACATCAAGAAGAGAGAGTTCCAACCTGGAGATTTTGTTCTCCTTTACAAATCTCGACTGAGGCTCATGCCGGTAAGTGGAGATCAAAATGGGAAGGTCCATACAGAATAGAGAAGGCTGAACCGTACGGAGTCTATCACCTAAGCCATCCTTCAAGCTCTGAACTTATTAAGGTTAATGGACAGCGCCTAAAGCTATACCATGGTGAGAAAGTGCAGAAAAATAAGGAGCTTGAGATCTTCCGCCTGGAAGATCCCCACATCGCAGCAGATTGAGCTATTGGAGCGTCCAACTTACGGACGTAAAAGCAAAGTGCTTGGTGGGAGACAACCCACCGCGGTATGATCGTTCTTTTCTTCACTCTTAGTTTTTCTTCTTTAATAACTCTTCTCTTTATTAGTGCTTCCGTGCTCTTTCAATTACATGTCTTTATCTTTCCTTAAAAAAAATAAAAAATAAAATAAATAAATAAATAAATAAATAAATTTTTTCGCCGCGCGACGCGATCGCACCAGCGACGCGTCCGCGTGGCAGGGGGAGTAAAGAAAAATAAAAATGAACAGAAAGTTACGCAGGAGGAGCGCTGGAGTCGTGCCAATGGCACAAATTGACCCACGCGACCGCGTCGCTGACGCGTCCGCGTCGCTGACGCGTCCGCGTCGCATAGGAATCATGGCCTCCCACGCGACCGCGTGTCCCACGCGGCCACGTGCCCTGCATTTTCGACGTAAAAAGGTGCACAACGCTATATTGCGCGAGAGTAGTGCTGGATTGGTGCTGGAAGCACAATCCCTGTCACGCGGCCGCGTCAGACGCGGCCGCATCCCCTATTTTATAACGCACACTCATGCGATCGCGTGACCCACGCGATCGCGTCACCCAATTTTGGCAATTAAAATGAATCGAACAGAGAGTTGTGCTGGAGCAAGGCTGCACTCACGCCAGCAGCGCAATACAGGCTACGCGACCGGGTGACCGACGCGATTGCGTCCCCTTCCCTAACGCATTCCCACGCGAACGTGTGCCCCAGGCGGCCGCGTCGCATGCGCCGCACAGCTAAACCCCAATTGCCAAATTATATTATCTTTCTTTCCTCCAAATCCTAATTTTTCTTTTCCCTCATTCTTTCTTCTTTTTCCTCTTCCCCTTTCTATCTCACCTCTCACTCTCTCTCTCTCTCCTCCATTAACAAGGTTTTACCTTCTTCTTCCTTCTTCTCTTTTCTATCATTCTTATTCTATTATGTATATATATTATTATTTTCTTTTTCTTTTCTTTTTTCTTTTCAAACTTTTATTTTTCTTCTTCTTCTTTTCCTTTTACATGGTGTTAGAAACCTTTTGAGTCATCATCCCCCATTATATGCCTGTGGATTATTGCAAATTGTTTGACAATTAATTTTCTCCTATTTAAGGGATTGCTTGCATGCTTACCTTCATATTTTCTATACCCTATTCACCATGCATGCTATATGTTTGTGAAAAAGCTCATGTGGCATTATGCACTTCTCTATGTTGCTATACTATTCAATACTTGCTTTTCACAACTTTCCCTTATTATTTTATTAATTAGATTTAATTGTCAATACAAACGTGATAGTTTGTTACAAATGGTAATCTAAACTGGACATTGAATGTTTGATATATGCTACTCATGCCTTTGCCTGCATGCCAATAACCCTCTTGCATCCCATTGTCCTACATGCACTTGCTATATTTCCATTAATGAGCTTTTCACATGTAATCCGAACCATGTGTTAATGCCATTTATCTTTATTGTGCATTGACTATCACTTACAATACCCTCTTCCTTGCTTTATCTCTTTGAATTTAATTTCCTTTCTCTTTCCCTCTGTCAGGATGGCCACCAAGAAAGAAAAAGAGAAAGCTACTTCCAAACCACCAGCAAGAAGAGGAACTAAAAGAGCATTAGTGGCAGAGCCTTCTTCAACCGCAGTCAAGCCCTCAACAAAAAGAGTTAAGAGGATAATAAAGGTGGACGACAAGGAGAAAGCCTTTCCAGCAAAGGACACTGCGCGATTTCCCAATCGCTACTGTGAGCAGATGTTCCCTATCCTAGCAGAAAGGAACTATAACAATGAATACCTTCTTATCCTCCCGTCCAATATTGCCGCCTTTGTTGAGCCGCAAATTGAGCGAAGACAATTGGGTTTCTTACGGAGACAGCCGAGGCAGGTCAATCTCTCTTGGGTAGTTGAGTTCTACTCTAACTTCTACATACCGACCCTGTAGTCTGTTTATGTCCGACAGAAGCAAGTCCCCATCACAGAAGAGGCCATTCAGAAAGCTCTGAGTCTTCCCCCTATTCCAGCAGGAATGGACGCTTTTCAAGAAGCCACCCTTCGGCGCCAGAGATACCAATTTGACTGGGACTCTGTTCTCGGAGTCATTGCATTACCTGGTAGCCGTTGGATCTACGGATACCACCGTAGCCGCCCTAAGGAAATCTTGGCTTCCGCACTTACCTTGGAGGCTCGCGTATGGGCACAGATCATGTCCCATTACGTCTTTCCGAGCACTCATGAGTCCTCTTTCACTGCAGACATGGCTGTTCTACTATGGTGCATCCTTACAGACCAACCTCTGAATCTCTCAAGACATATCCGGAATGCTATGGAACACGTACAAATCGCGGGCAACCTACCTTTTCCTGCCCTGGTCTCAGATCTTGTATCAGTAGCTGGAGTCTCATACAGAGCTGGGGACACCAAAGCCATGCTTCCACGGGATGATCAATATGTCCCTAACGGGAAACATCTCAGACTTGCAACAGCCACTACATGCCAGCCTACTGAGCCAGTTGAAGATATTCCTTCTTCAACACCACAAGCATATACCACTGAGAAATTGCTCCAACAGTTACTTGAAAAGTTGGATCGGCATGAATAGAAAGCTAAGATGAGAGAGCGCCGTAACAAGCGCCGATTCACATACCTCAAGGAGCTGATCATGGGCAAATTCAAGGACTCAGACACTCCGGACTCCACTTCTTTTACCAGCACCGGGAGCCATGATGGTCCCGACTGTGGAGATACTGCTACCAGCCCACCCCTGTTTCTGACAGATGGCACCGAGGACGGTGCAAAGCCTTAAGTGTGGGGAGGTCGGTCAGTACCTGACTTCCGGAGGTAATTTCTCTTCTCTGGCACTAATAATTAGGATATTTTAGTTAGATTTTCTTTCTTTTATAGAATAGAATAAATTGCATAGGTTAGAATAGTTGCATGCATGTTCTACTTGATTGAAAAGACAATAAGTTTCTTTTAAAAATCTATCTTTGGAACAAAATTTCACTAATTTTTCAAAATTTTTATGATAAATCTGCTTGAGTTGTATTTGGAACATGATGTTTGAGCTAAAGAACACACAACCTGTGAAAGATTTGAGCCTTTATGTATGGTTAAATTATTTAACCATAATCATTTTATTCTTGTGTGTTTACTTCTCTATGATTGTAATCTATATTTTGTTTTATCTTATATGTCCAATATTTATTATATTTACATGCTTGCACATGATTGAGGCCATTATTTGTTTAAACTCACTTATCCAAATCAAGCCTACCCTTCTCAATTACCTTTGTTAACCACTTTGAGCCTTTAATTCCCATTTGTTCGATATTTTATCACATTACTAACCTTAAGCCGAAAAAAACAATTATATATCCCAAATTGAATCTTTGGTTAGCTTAAGATAGAATTGTGTGTGTTAGTTAAGTATGGGAAATTATGGGAACAAAAGTTGTTGAAGGAATATGTCATGAAAATTTAAAGGGAATTCGGATACCTACTCATGTGAAAATATAACAATGAAAAATCTATGTGCATTGATAAGCTTTATGTATTCCATAAAAAAAATCAAGAAATAAGGGGACAAAATTACTCCAATGTTAAATTCAGAATTCAAAGATCAATGCACATATGATATAATTAAAACACAAAGTTGAAACATGAGTATGGGTTGAAAAAGGGAATTATGGGTAGCTAAGCATGAATTTAAAAGTATATAGAATATATGTATATTAGGTGAGAGCTTAGGTTAATTAAAGATTCAATTTATAAAGCTCACTTAGCCATATGTATATCCTTACCTGCACCTTGGCCCCATTACAACCCTGAAAAGACCTCATGATGTTTGCATTGGTATATTAACTGTTGTTGATTGGTTAAGAGAAAAACAAAAGCTGGAAAACATGACTAGAGAAGAATATAGTGATTACCCTATACACTAGAGATTAGAGCATACATACATTATCAGTGAGGGTTCAATACTTAAATTTTCATGTTTCCTGCTTTCATAAGCTATCTTCTTGCACTTTTATCAGTTTTATTGTATGATGATAGAATTAGGGGAATTTGATTTGTAACTGTTTTGAAGGGCTTATTTACTTTTGATCAAGTGGACAATAATCATATAGTTGCATTTATTTATATATGTAGGACTGCATTGCATTTCATGAGTTTTTGCATGTTCATACTTATTTCCTTGTCTCCTTCAATTTAGCATGAGGACATACTAATGTTTAAGTGTGGGGAGGTTGATAAACCACTATTTTATAGTTTATATTGTGTTTAATTGTGTGGTTTTGTCATGATCCTTACCCACTTATTCATCAATTTAGCATGCACTTAGATTTCCTTCCTAAATTCAGTACATGTTTGAAAATTGCTTCTTAGAGACTTTAATTATTTATTTTTAATTCTCCTTTATTCCATTCGACGTCGTGATCTGTTTGTTAAGTGTTTCAGACTTTATAGGGCATGAATGAGTTGGAGATTGGAAAGGAAGCTAGCAAAAAAATGGAAGGAACACAAGAATTTGAGGAGATAACCAGCGAGAAGTGACGCAGCTGCATGGCTTGCGCGGCCGCGCGGGTTGGAAAGCGCAAGCGACGCGGTAGCGTGGACGACGCGAACGCGTGGAGAGGAAAAAGCGCAAGCGATGCGTCCGCATGGACGACGCGATCGCGTGACATGCGCGATCTGCATAATCCGCAGAATTCGATGGGGGCGATTTTGGACCTTATTTCGGCCCAGTTTTCGGCCCGGAACAGCAGACTAGAGTCAGAGAATATGCAGAAACAACAGACATTCATTCAGTAGTTTTAGATCTAGTTTTTCACTCTCTTAGGTTTTTCTCTCTAGTTTTTAGAATTTTAATTTTCAATTGGTCTTAGCATTAGAACATTGATAAGAGTTATTTCCTCATCAAGACTTCATCATTCTAGTTTGTTCTCTTAACTTGGTTCTAATCTTCCATGTTCTTTGTTATGTTCAATTTTGTCATTCAGATACTTTTATGATTATTTCTTTTTAATTCAATTTCAATTCCAATAATCATGTCTTCTTTTAATTCCCTTTCATGTGCTATGGATTCTTTATTTACAATGCGTGAGTAGTTCCCTTACTTGATGGGGAGTTGATTAAAAGGAACTCTTGAGTTGGAAGGATTGAAAGAAAATTTGTAATTGGGTTAAATGTTGGATTGCTATCCTGTCACCGACGCCAATCCCTTTGAACTAAGTGGGTTGCAACTTGTGAACAGATCTGGCATTCCCACTTGTTTGACTTTCCCTTACCTAGTAAAGGATAACCAAACAGAACAACCATTAATTATAAATTAATCTTACAATCACACCATCAATGATAGAGATTCTAACCAATCAATTTCCAGTCAAGGCTTTTATTTATATTATTTAAAATTCCTCAATTTAATTTCCAATTTACTTAGCTCAACTTCTTAGAACATCTGATTAATAAAACAGCATACTTTTCTGCAACTCGTTGGGAGACGACCTGGGACTTAAAACTCCCAGTAATTTTAATTTAAACTCTCTGTGACATATTTCTAAATTGATAGGCAGATTTTAGGTGAGTTAAGAACTATACTTGCAACGTAACTATTTTAATAAATTTTTAATTCACCAGCTTCTGCTTCCCATCAACAGCCAATTCTCAAGATTTCTAGAAATCTTCAAGAAACTACAGATTAACATACCCTTTGTTGAAGCAATAGAGCAAATGCCACTCTATGCCAAGTTCTTGAAGGAATTGATGACCAAAAAGAGAAGCTGGAAGAATAACGAAACTGTGATACTAACGAAGAGTGTAGTGCCATCATTCAGCATAAACTACCCAAGAAATTAAAGGATCCTGGGAGCTTCCAAATCCCTTGTATTATAGGGGAAATCATAGTAGAAAAGGCTCTATGTGACTTAGGAGCCAACATAAATCTGATGTCCGTAGCTATGATGAGAAAAATGAGGATTGAGGAGGCCAAGCCAACAAAAATGGCCCTGCAACTGGCAGACCGATCATTCAAGTTTCCTCACGGCATAGTAGAAGACTTTTTAGTGAAGGTAGGAGACTTTATCTTCCCCGCAGACTTTGTGGTATTGGATATGAAGGAAGGAGCCAAGGCTTCTATCATCCTGGGAAGACCATTTCTAGCCACTGCTGGAGCTATCATTGATGTCCAAAAAGGTGAACTTACCCTGAGACTACACAATGAGAAGATGATATTCAACGTATTTAAGGCCATGAGTTACCCACAAGAACCATTGGGAGAGTGTATGAGGTTGGATTCACTGGAAGATGCAGTACAAGAGACTCTTGAAGAAGAAGAACTTGAGGGGTTAATAGAAGAGGAATCAGCATCAAGCGAAGAAGTTGCAACAGCAGAGTTTCATGTTCAGGGCACACTAGAAGAGAAGAATGAAAGAAAAGAAGCACCCAAACTTGAACTCAAAGCACTGCCACCCAACCTCAAATATGCATATTTAGGAGAGAATGAAAGTTACCTAGTGATCCTAAACTCAGCCCTCAGCCAAGAACAAGAAGATGAACTACTCCAAGTATTACAAAAGCATAAGGATGCCATTGGATGGGCCCTCGCTGACCTGAAGGGAATCAGTTCGGCCATATGCATGCATAAGATACTGTTGGAAGATAATGCCAAACCATCCATTCAACCCCAAAGGAGGCTGAATCCAGTCATGAAGGAAGTGGTAAAGAAAGAAGTCATGAAGTTATGGCAAGGAGGTGTGATCTATCTGATCTCAGACAGCCCATGGGTTAGCCCCGTGCAAGTTGTCCCAAAAAAAGGAGGAATCACTGTAGTCCCCAATGAGAAGAACGAACTAATCCCTACAAGGACCGTCACAGGATGGCGGATGTGCATAGACTACAGAAAACTCAATGAAGCTACAAGAAAAGATCATTTCCCCCTTCCTTTCATGGATCAGATGCTGGAAAGACTTGCAGGACACGCATATTACTTTTTTCTCGATGGTTATTCAAGATATAACCAAATAGTGGTTGATCCGAGAGACCAAGAGAAAATCTCATTCACTTGCCCATATGGAGTGTTTGCCTACAAGCGCATGCCATTTGGGCTATGTAATACACCTGCAACTTTCCAACGCTACATGCTCTCTATTTTCTCAGATATGATAGAGAAATTCATTGAAGTCTTTGTGGATGACTTTTCAGTATTCGAAGATTCCTTTCCTAATTGCCTAAATCACCTGGCCTTGGTATTAAAAAGATGTCAAGAGACTAATTTGGTCTTGAACTGGGAGAAATGTCACTTTATGGTGACAGGAGGAATAGTTCTTGGCCATAAGGTTTCTAACCAAGGCATTGAGGTAGACAGGGCTAAGGTGGAACTCATTGAAAAATTAACCCCACCAGGTGATGTCAAGGCAATTAGGAGCTTTTTAGGGCATGCTGGCTTTTACAGAAGGTTTATTAAAGATTTTTCAAAGATAGCCAAGCCCTTAAGCAATCTCCTTGTATCTGATACACCATTTATCTTTGATGAAAAGTGCATGCTAGAATTCGAAAACTTGAAAAAGAGGCTGTCCTCTGCCCCTATCATTTCCCCACCTGATTGGAACTTACCATTTGAACTGATGTGCAATGCATCTAATTTCGCAATTAGGGAAGTGTTAGGACAGAGGAAAGATAACTTGGTCCATGTGATATACTATGCCAGGAAAGTCCTCAATGACACTCAAAGAAACTATACCACTACTGAAAAGGAGTTGCTGGCAATAGTTTTTACATTTGACAAGTTTAGATCATACCTCATTGGTGCCAAAGTGATTGTTTTCACAAATCACACAGCACTTAAATATTTGTTTGCCAAGCAAGAATCAAAACCAAGACTAATAAGATGGATATTATTGTTGCAGGAATTCAATATTGAAATTAGAGATAAGAAAGGAATGGAGAATAAGGTAGCAGATCACCTATCCAGAATCCCTCATGATAAAGGAGGAACACATGATACAAGTGTAAATGAGTTCTTCCCAGATGAGCAGTTGATGACGGTTCACAAAGCACCCTGGTTTGCAGATATTGCCAATTTCAAGGCAACTGGGGCTTTACCTCCAAAAATCAACAAACATAAAAAAAAAGCTCATCAATGACGCAAAATATTTTATTTGTGATGAACTATATCTCTTCAAGAAGTGTTCAGATGGAATCCTGAGAAGATGTATTTTGAAAGAAGAGGGACGAGAGGTCTTGTGGAACTGCCACCGCTCGTGCTATGGAGGCCATTTTGGAGGGGACAGAACTGCAGCCAAGGTGTTACAAAGAGGATTCTTTTGGCCCACCCTTTTCAAGGATACCAAAGAACTAGTAAAGAACTGCAATGAATGCAAAAGAGCTGGAAACTTACCCAAAAGAAATGAGATGCCACAAAGTTTTATCTTAGAACTTGAACTGTTTTATGTGTGGGGAATCGATTTCATGGGACCATTCCCAACCTCACATTCAAACAAGTATATCTTGGTAGCAGTAGATTACGTTTCCAAGTGGGTGGAGGCTATCGCAACCCCAACAAATGATAGCAAGGTGGTCATGAACTTCCTCAGAAAGAATATTTTCAGCCGGTTTAGAGTCCCACGAGCGCTCATCAGTGATTGAGGGAGCCATTTTTGTAACAGACCACTAGAAGTTCTTCTCCTAAGATACGGGGTAAAACACAAGGTTGCCATGCCTTACCACCCCCAGACAAGCGGGCAAACCAAGATATCTAACAGAGAGTTGAAAAGGATTCTGGAAAAGACTGTAAGAACATCAAGAAAGGACTGGTCAAAAAAGCTAGATGATGCTCTTTGGGCATCCAGAACGGCATTTAAAACACCGATTGGGATGTTCCCATATCAACTGGTGTATGGAAAAGCCTATCATTTACCACTAGAACTGGAACACAAAGCCCTCTGGGCTCTCAAGCTATTAAATTTTGACAGAATTACTGCTGGTGGAAAAAGGGTCTTGTAGTTGCAAGAAATGGAGGAGTTTAGATCTCAAGCCTATGAAAATGCCAAGATCTATAAAGTAAAGGTGAAGAGAAGACACGACCTCAATCTGACACCCAGGATTTTCGAAAAAGGACAGCAAGTACTCCTCTACAACTCCAAATTGAGACTTTCCCCAGGGAAATTCAAATCAAGATGGTCAGGACCCTTTCTCGTTACAAAGGTCTCGCCATATGGACACATAGAAATCATGGAGGAAAGTTCAAAGAGGACTTTCACTGTGAACGGACAAAGGCTCAAGCACTATATGGGCAACATGGGAAAAACCCCAAAATGAAGTATCATCTCAACTAATGGAGGAATCGTCGAGCTAGCAACGCTAAAAGAGCGCTTCGTTGGGAGGCAACCCAACCTAAGTGCACCATCATCCAAGGAGGCGAAGAAGGATGCAGAAGCTATGGATAATGACAACAAAAGGATAGCTAGAAGTCACCACCAAAAGGTTGTATTGTTACTTGATTCCATATGAGTGCTCAAATTGGAAGTCTGAATGTACCCTTGATTAATAGTTACTCTTCAGATTAAGTCACTAGAATTTAATGTTTGTTTTCTTTGCTTTCTTCACATGTGTGCTGGTCCTAGTTACCTGCTGCATTTTCACCCTGCTCACTTGTATGCTTGTCCTTTAAGTCAAATAAAAAGAGATGTTATGAAATACTAGAGTGAGGTTCAATTTGTGGAGTAAGTTCTTAAGCTTGTGGTGTAGTAATTACTTAGCTAAGTTGGTTCACCAACAAGGTCGGAAGGCAACTATCTGTCCTGAATCATATACTTGAAACAAAACCCATGAGACTAGCTAAATAACAAGATCCTAATAAGAAAAAGGGAAAGAAAAATGAAAGTTGAGAAATAAAGAAAAAGAGTAAGAAATAAGGCTAGGCACCAAGGGTTAAATCTTGAGGCATGTGTCTGTGGTGCTCCTGTGTAAAGGATATGCTTGGATGAATAAGCTCTCAAGGGTGCCTTATCACTTTGTAACTTGGGTTAACTAACCCATGATTATCAGCTGAAAGTCCACTATCAAGAGTAACCTTTGCTACAGAACACTTAGTAACCCAAAGAGGTGCTGGACACCAAGGTCTCAAGCAAGAAAATAACAAACCATGTGCTTGTAGTGGGTATATATGGGGGAAAGAGACTTGAGGGAGTAAGTCCTTAGGGGTGTCTTAACACCCAGCACCTTGGACCAACTGGTTCGGGAGTGCTGGCTGAAAGCTTATCTTAAAGAGTCGCCCCCTCACAAAGCACCTAGTCTAAGAACATAATTAAACCTTGAAAAGACAAAGGGATCAATGAATAAAAGTCTCAAAGGGTGCAATCAAGTGAGTATTCCAGGGCATGATAAAGGTCTGAAAGCCAGTGAAGGAATGAACCTAAGTTGCTATGCATGAAACCCCATAAAACCAAGGACATGACTTCCACAATAATGACTCATTTCTCTTGTTATTTCATTCACCATTCTCATGTTTCAGTACTTGCTTAGGGACAAACAAGCTTTAAGTTTGGTGTTGTGATGCCAGGGCATTTTGGCCAGTTTCACTGACCTTTTCTTTACTGTTTAGGGTAGTTTCATGCATTTTATTAGTTAATAAGCAAGTTTTGGGTAGATAATCACTTACATCTTGATTCAAGCAAACATTGTGAATTTTACATGATTTTATGATAATTATGCATGAATTGAATGATAAAATGGATGATGCATGATCTCATGAGTTAGAACCTAGCTTTGATGCACTTTACTTGCTTGATTTCAAGACAAAGGAAGCAAGGAAGATGCCACGTTAGTCTAACTAACATGACCATTAACGTGGAATGGAGGCTAGCTTGCAACGTTAATAAGAAAAGTGAACACCAATAACGCCTTCGTGAGCCATCATAGCCCACGTTAGTGTCCACGTTAACTACATTAACGTGGAAGCTAACGTGGAGGAAAAAGAAAGCCCCAACGTTAGTGGTAAAAGTGGATACCACTACCGTTCCAAAAGGTACAATTGGCCACGTTAAGAGTCACGTTAACTACATTAATGTGAATTCTAACGTGGGAGGAGCAAGGAAGAGCCAACATTAGTGACACTCACCTTTGTCACTAACGTTGGACCAAGCCACTATTAGCCACATTAGTTGCCATGTTAATTACATTAACGTGGAAGCTAACGTGGAGGAAAGAAATGATGAGCCAACGTTAGTGACACTCACCTTTGTCACTAACGTTAGAGATGGCAATCACCACCACGTTAGGGGTCACATTAATACAATTAACGTCAGGCACTAACGTGGGAAGGGGCGTTTGGAGCGTTAGTGACAAAGGTAAGTGTCACTAACACTCTCGAAGCTGAGGCATGCCCACGTTAAGGGTCACATTAGCTACACAAACGTGGACTCTAACGTAGGGAGGAAGGGCAACAAGCAAATGTTAGTGGTCACGTTAGTGCCACTAACGTTGAAGTTAACGTGGACCATTTTGGGTTTGGAACGTTAGTAAAAAAGGTGATTGTCACTAACGTTCTCGAACCCACATTTTCACTTAACGTTAACACCACTAACGTTCTAACTAACGTCCATGCCTAACTCACACTTTTTTCTGCAAGCAAAGCTAAGCCCACTGAAGATGATAATTGCTTCAACTCAAAGATCCAAAGGCCCATATCTAAGACTTGAAAAGCTAACTAGAAGATCAGAAGAGTAGTATATATAGGAGTAATTTTGAACTAGAAAGGGAGCCTTTTGGCATTGGGAGAACTACTCTCTGTATAATTTTACTTTTTCTGCAACTTCTAGTTTTACTTTCAGAATGTATTTTCCATCTTTGCTTTCCATTCCCAGAGCTATGAACAATTAAACCCCTTTCATTGGGTTAGGGAGCTCTGTTGTAATTTGATGGATCAATAATAGTTTTCATTATTCTTCTTCTTTCTTTTCTCTTGATTTTACTAGAAAGCTTTCAATCTTCATCCAATTGGGTAGTTGTCTTAGAAAAGAAGCTATTCATACTTGGATCTCTTCGGAACCTTGGAAGAGGAATGAAGAGATCATGCTAGAAATGCTTTTTCATGTTGGACCAAATTGGGGTTTGGACGGATATAGTGACATATAATTCTCCCAATACTTTGATTTGGAAATACATGTGGTATAATCAATGAGCATACTTCATCTCTTCTCATGAGCAATTAGACCAAGGAATTGGCTATTGATCAAGATTTTAGAGATTGAATTACCAAGGAATTGGAATTCAATCACTTAAGATTGCCAAGGAGATCAATGAATGCATTGATTGAGGAAGAGATGAAAATGAACTTGATCCGGAGAATACAACATCTCCTGAGCCCAATGAACTCCCCATTTCTGATCTTACCCATTCTCTTTACTTTCTGCCATTTACTTTTATGCTCATCTTCCCCATTCCCCATTTAAGATTCCACAATTTACTTTCCGTCATTTACATTCAGTTCTTTATTTCCAACATTTACATTTTCTGCCATTTACTTTCCCGCCATTTAATTTCCTGCAATTCTCAAATCAAATTCTGCTTAGCTCAACTAGAACATTCCTCCAATTAATGTTGCTTGACCAATCAATCCCTGTGGGATTCGACCTACCTCTATTGTGAGTTTTTACTTGACGACAATTCGGTATACTTGCCGAGGGAAATCTGTTGAGAGACAAGTTTCCGTGCATCAAGTTTATGGCGTCGTTGCCAGGGATTGATTTTGTATCAACAATGATTAAATTGGTGGATAAATAGATTGAGCATTTTTCTTTTGTTTGATTTAATTTTTGTTTGATTGATTTACTTTCAGTTTCAGTTATTTTCTTCCCTTTACCCCTACCCGTTGTGGTGTTCTCTTATTTGTTACAATTCAGTTCACTAACCCACTAACTGTTTGATATATTGCATCACTCATACTAACATTATTTTTAACAAGAATACTCTCTATCTCCCTTTTGCTTTGGCCTTGTTGGTTGTATGACAGGTAGAAGAAGCGGGGCTTCAACTTCCTTTGATTCTGAACCTGAGAAGACTTTCCTTAGACTAAGGAGGAAAGCAAGAGGAAAGAGAGTCGTTGGTGCTGAGGAAGAAGAGGAGTATTTTGAACCAGTCATGGATGAGAATATGGAGAATCATCATGAAGAAGAAGCTCACAACCATGGCAGAGAAGGTCCAGTGCATCATGCTGGGTTTATGTAGCTCCAGAAAGCACTGGATGTCTACTTTCCAACACAATTGAGAGCGCGCCATTTGGGTTTATGTAGCTCTAGAAAATCCACTTTGAGTGTAGGGAGGTCAGAATCCAACAGCATCTGCAGTCCTTCTTCAGCCTCTGAATCAGATTTTTGCTCAGGTCCCTCAATTTCAGCCAGAAATTACCTGAAATCATAGAAAAATACACAAACTCATAGTAAAGTCTAGAAATGTGATTTTTATTTAAAAACTAATAAAAATATATTAAAAACTAACTAAATCATACTAAAAACTATGTAAAAGCAATGCCAAAAAGCGTATAAATTATCCGCTCATCATAAACCAACACTTATAATGAAAAAGTAGAAAATTAAATGAAAAGTACACTAACTAAACAACCAACTAATTAACTAAAAGAAATGGTTATAACTGGTGTTTGGTAGTGTTGGACTAGGGGTAGGAGAAGGGAAGAAGAAAGAAGAAGGAAAGGAATGGGAAGAGGATGAGAAAAGAAGGTGATAGGAGAAGGCCATCCACGCGTAAGCGTAGGTGACGCGTGCACGTGGGTGGTGCTGAAATGCGACTCGTACGCGTGGATCATGCGTACGCATGCATGGCAAACCAGAGAGACGACGCGTGCGCGTCCTCCACGCTTACGCGTAGGTTGGTTTGTGCCTCAGGCTCAATGTTCGCACAATGTAGGCGCAACTCTCGGGTTTTTGGCTGGGAGGTGAAAATTTTGCATCCACGCGTACGCGTGGGTGACGATTGCGCGTGGATGGTCGAAAATGCTTGGGTCACGTGTACGTGTGAGGGATGCACACGCGAGGGTTGGTGCTCTGTTTTTCAAAATTTTTCTATGTTCTTGCACCAAACCAAGCATTCCAAACCTCCAAACAGCTACCAAAACACCATAAAACCTTATTCAACTTGCTAAACTACCAAATAAACTTAACAAACAAAACAAAACATGAAATAAAAAATGAAAAGAGTTATGGGGAGAA
The DNA here is from genome assembly GCF_059453495.1 of Arachis ipaensis. NCBI lineage: Eukaryota > Viridiplantae > Streptophyta > Magnoliopsida > Fabales > Fabaceae > Arachis > Arachis ipaensis. Next base: position 76,927,593 of record NC_142443.1, on the reverse strand, counting down.
AAGATTTTACCATGGTGTGGTGCCTCCCACCTAGCACTTTTGTTTATTGTCCTTAAGTTGGACTTATGGGGAGCTCTTCTCAAGGTAGCTTGTGCTTAAATTCTTCTTGGAACTCCCACCAATGCTTGGTTCTCTATTGTGCCCCAAGATTTCTCATGAGTTTCACCAAGTCTTGATGGAGTTCTTCACAAGCTTGGGGCTCCCAAAGTTGATCCTCTTCTTGTAATCCGGGATCCCACACTTTATTTTCACACCCGTCTTGAAGTTGGTCATCATTATTCCATGTGGGTAGCATGATCTTAGAATTCTCAATTGAGCACCAAAACAACTTCCTACACCCCTTCAATGCAGCATGACTCCAACCTTTACAATTCAACCTTGATGATCCAACCATAATGAGCCGAACATTATTTTTCCAACCACTACACCACTTTCTCTTACTCTTAATTCCACAAAGAGTTCTAAGTTGCCCATCCATTTTAATCAAACCATATTCAAGGGGAATAATGAAGCTCAAGGGTAAGGGATTTACCCCACTTGAATGAAGGAATGGATGGTGATGACTTGGGGAGAGGTGTCTCCAGTGGCCTTGCAAGATTTACTCCCTTGTGTTCTTCCTTTGTTGCCTCCACCTCTTCACAAACTACTTCAACTTCAATCGTTTGTTCATCAATTTCATCTAACTCTTCTCCATCACTCAAATCATAAATGGGAGAATGAGAAAAATCTACCTCCACATTGCTTTCTATCTTATTGGGAGAAGGTTCTTCAAGTTCAAAGGAGTCACCACCAAGAAGATATGATGCATGATCTTCATCTCCAAGGGAACTCAATCCTTGCTTCATTCCTTCCAAGTCTTCATTCAAGAATTGTTTTGGAGGTTGTGCACTCTCCTCCTCAACATCAAATTCAATCTTCTTGGAGGAATTCTCTATGATTTTAGCTTCCCATGGAAGTTCCGCATCTCCTAGGTCTTCAACCACTTCTTCCTTTTCTTCAATGATCATAGGCTCCTCCAATTGTTCCAAAATAAAGCAACACCCCTCATTCTCCACCGGGGTTTCCAATCTCTCTTTCATGCTATGCTCGTCAATTGATTCTCCACATGTGACCATGGGAGTGCTTTGAGTCTTCAAGCATTGGGAGGCTAATCGGCTTACTACCTCAGTCAAGGTAGCCACAAATTCTAGTGTCTCTGATGAACGGATTTTTGCTAGTAAAGAATTCACAATAAATTCTCGTTGCTAGTATAGTTTCTAAACCAACAAAGAATCCTTTCATACAAAAATATGGTTGTCACTAAAGCAAACCCAATAAAATAAATCGAAGTATTTAAACCTCGGGTTGTCTCTCAAAGAATTGCAGGGAGGTGTAGTTTATTATTGGTTGTGGAAAAGTATCTTTTTGGGTTTTTTTGAAATAAGGAACAAGGAAATAAACTGGCAAGAAATTAAATTAATAACTAAGAAAAGCTCTTGGCAAGGTATGAGAATTAGAAGTCCTTTCGTAGTTATCCTTATCAATTGTTGCATCAATTGTCCATTGCTCCCACTTAGTTAACCTTTAACTATGAAGGAAAGTCAAGTGGATGAATCAATTTGATTCTTCAAGTCCTAGTCAACTCCTAAGGAAAGACTAGCTTTAGAGGGATTCAAATCAACTAGCAACTTTCAATTATCAATCAACAAAGGAGTTTGATAACTTAAGAGTCTCCAATTACTCAACCAAGGCCAAGAGGAGAAAAATCTATTATAACATCCAACCAATCATTTTATCAAACACTTGGAAGGCATAACATAAAAATATAGAAATTAATAAGAGATAATAAAATCCAAACAACAAATTGCAAGCATCAATAAAATAAATTGAAGAAAGCAACCATAAATATGAAGTACCTCAAATTGCATTAAATAGAGAAATCAAATCTAACATGAGAATTCATAAACTAAAATAGCAACATAAAGTGATCAACAAGGGAAATAAATAAACTAGAATCTTAGAACAATTGAAAGTAGAAGAGAAACTAAATTGAAATAAGATAGAATTCATAAATTGAGAAGGAATAAACTAAGAACCCTAAAACCTAGAGAGAGGAGAGAGCCTCTCTCTCTAGAAAACTACATCTAAACCCTAAAATTATGTGAATGAATTGTTGTGTCAATGAATCTCTGATTCCCCCACTGTGCAGCCTCTAATCTGTGTTTTTCGAGCTTGAAACTGGGCCAAAAACAGCCCAGAAATTGCCCCCAGCGTCTTCTGCAATTTCTGCACGTGACACATGTCACGCATACGCGTCAGTCATGCGTACGTGCTGATGGTCCTTTTCGCATGTCACGCGTACGCGTTAGGTATGCGAACGCGTCACTATGCAATCTCGCTTATCACGCGTATGCGTCAGGTACGCGCACACGTCGCTGTGAAATTCTCCAAATCACGCGCACGCGTGAGCCATGCGTGCGCGTCGATCCTCGCTGGTTATCCCCTTTATTTCTTATGCTCCTACCATTTTTGCAAGCTTCCTTTCCATCTTCTAAGCCATTCCTGTCCTATACAGCCTGAAAACACTTAACACACAGATCATGGCATCGAATGGAAAAAGGGAAATTAAAATACACAATTTAAAGGCTTAGGTAGCAGGTTTTCAACCATAGAACAAAATTGGGAAGGAATTGTAAAATCATGCAAATTGTATGAATAAGTGTGCAAAGAGTTGATAAAAATCACTCAATTGAGCACAAGATAAACCATAAAATAGTGGTTTATCAATCTCTCCACACTTAAACATTAGCATAACCTCATACTAAGCTCAAGGAGATAGAAAGAATGAATAGGGAAAAGTAAGACTCATGTAATGCAACCTATGTATGTGAATGCAACTATATGCTAGGATGTTTCTATCTACTTGGTTAAAAGTAAACAAGTTCTCCAAGACAAGTATAAATCAAATTCCACTAATTCAAATCATACAATAATATACAAGTAAACTTGTAAGAAGATAGCTCATGAAAGCAGCGAATACATAATCAAGCATTGAACCCTCACTGGTAGTGTATATGTACTCTAATCGCTCAAGTGTCTAGGGTTAATCCACTCTACTCTTCTCTAGTCATGCTTTCTAAAAACTTTGTTCTTCATCTATCCAATCAACAAATATTTAGTGTACAAATGCAAATATCATGAGGGCTTTTCCAGGTTGTAATGGGGCTAAGGTAAGGGTGAGGATATATGTATGGCAAGTGAGGTATAATTTGAATCTTTGACTAATCTAAGCTATCACCTAACATACACACACTCTATATAATTTTAAAATCATGCCTAGCTACCAATAATCTCACTTTTTGTGTATTTCACATACTCATGTATCAAATTTTCTTTAATTTCACCACATATGCATTGATCTTTTATAATTAAACTTAGCGTTGGAGTAATTTTATCCCATATTTATTTGTTTATTTATTTATTTTTTTTATGAAAGCAAACATAACATTTCAATGCATATGATTTTTCTTGTTTCACATGAGTAAGCACCCAAATTCCCAATATCTTGTCAATAAAACTCAACACTTTCTCATCAACCCAAGTTCCCACAATTTCCCACACTTAGTTGATACATAATTTCTATCTTAAGCTAACCAAAGATTCAATTGGGGTAATTAATTATTTTTCCGCTTAAGACTAGTGATGTAGTAAAATATAGAACAAATAGGGATTAAAAGGCTCTGTTCATACCCTGGGTCGAGTTGTCCGACCCGAGATGTTTAGCGACAAGGCGACCGACCTCTTCAGGTCAGATTATCCAACCTCTTCTCAAAGAGCTCGGCCAAAATTGCCAGGAAAGCCCAACAAGGGCCCAGATAGAGGAACACGACCAAAATCCAAAGGCAGCCCAAGCCTATAGAGATAAGGGCGGTTCCCTTGAAGATAAGATGACTTCACTTGAAGATAAGATAAGATAAGATAACTATCTTATCCCCAGAAAGGTCATCTCCTACTATTATAAATACACTGGAGCACCCAGGTATAACTCATACTCTGATTCTACTAAAAACCTACTTAATACCCTTGCTAACTTAAACATCGGAGTCCCTTGCAGGTACCACCACCCTCCGGTGACAAAGGATCAGCAGCATTGTCAGTCCAACAAGTCGGGCGCGACAGCTCCGGCCACCATCCACCAGCCGGATACGTCATCTCCGACCAGCATAGAAAATCTCGTCCGAGATTGACCTACAGTTTCAGGTAACCCTCGGAACAGGATCAAAGTGGCAAACAAAGGTAAATGGAATGGTAGGCTATTAGGATAAGTGAGCTAATAACAATTAATAGCCTCAATCATATGTATGTATGTACATACACTAAACAATTGGCATATAGAATGGAACAAACTATAGATTGCAATTGTAGAGAAGAAAACATACAAGAATAAATATTATGGTTAAATAATGTAACCATATAATTAAGCTCAAAATCTCACGAGTTGTGTGTTCTTAGCTATAAATCATGTTCCAAATTACAATCCTCAAACAAGTTTAACACAAATTTTCAATTTAAATTAGTGAATTACTATAAAATAGGGTCTTGAAAAGAAACTCATTACTTTAACCAAGCAGAACATACATGCAAGCAGTTATTATCATGCAATCTATCCTATCTAACAAAAGAGAAAGTCAAATGTTGGTGTTAAGAGAGAGAAATTACCTTCAGAAACCAAGGACTGACTTCCCCACACTTAAGTCTTGGCACGGTCCTCCGTGCCATTAGTAAAGAACAAGGGTGAAAGGGAATCCGGGGTGTCCTTCGGTTCCAGAGATGGGTGAGTACCAACAATGAGCTCCTTCAGATAGTTGTATCAGCGCTTGTTGCGGCGCTCCAATTGCTCCATCCGCCGGTCTTGCCGGTCAAACCTCTCAAGAATCTAAAGGAACATCTGATAGGTGGATAGTGCTTGTGGTGTGGATGGTGGTGGAGTAGAAGAAGGAGGAGTACCCAAAGATGGGTCTGCAGGCTGGCTCGCAGAGGGGATTGGTGGCCTGATGTACTTCCCATTCGGAACATACTGGACGGCCCTAGGGATCATGACCTTCATGTCTCCTGCCCAATAGGACACACCTACTGCAGAGACTAAATCTGAAACCAAGGTGGAAAAAGGCAGTACGTGCACGTATCGCTGTGAAATTCTCCAAATCACGCGCACGCGTGAGCCATGTGTGCGCGTCGATCCTCGCTGGTTATCTCCTTTATTTCTTGTGCTCCTTCCATTTTTGCAAGCTTCCTTTCCATCTTCTAAGCCATTCCTGCCTTATACAGCCTGAAAACAGTTAATGCACGGATCACGGCATCGAATGGAAAAAGAGAAATTAAAATACAATTTTTAAAGGCTTAGGAAGCAAGTTTTCAACCATAGAACAAAATTGGGAAGAAATTGTAAAATCATGTAAATTGTATGAATAAGTGTGCAAAGACTTGATAAAAAACCACTCAATTGAGCACAAGATAAACCATAAAATAGTGGTTTATCAATCTCCCTTTGCATCTCTCTTTGCCCTTGAAGTAATAAAGTGAGAAAATCACCCATTGAGGCTTGGGATGGATAGGAGGGTTCATCATTTTGGAGAAAGAGTTCATGGTAGGAAGGTGATTCATTATGATAAGGATGTGGTGGTGTATATTGAGGTGTTCTTGGGAGTATTGATATTGGAATGGTGGTTCCATATATGGATCATATGGTTCAAAAGGTGGTTGGTATGGTGGACATGGGTCAAGGTCATATGGAGGTGTTTGGTGAAAAGAGGCTTGTGAGTGTGGTAGATGCCTATGTTGAGGATATAGCTCGTAGGCATATGGTGGTGGTTCTTGAAAGTCACAAGGGGATTCACCATAGCCATTTGATTGATATGCATCATAAAATGGCTCTTGTTCATAGTGTATTGGTGGAGGTTGTTGCCATAAAGATTGATCATATGCATATGGCTCTTCCCACCTTTGGTTGCCCCATCCTTGATACACATCTTCATTGTAGCTTCCATTTCCTACAACATAGTTAGAACTAAACTCATAGCCAAAGTGAGAATTCATAATGAAAAGAGAATTCAGGCTGGCATATACCCCTGCATGCCACGCCCAAGACTGGCGTGCCACGCCCATGTAGAACTCTTCAATCTTCTTTGCTGGAATGTTGGCCTGGCGTGCCACGCCCAGGTCTCAAGTGGCACGCCCTCTTTGAGATCTTGACTTCACAGGCTTGGCGTGCCACGTCCAGAGCACCAAGTGGCATGTCCATTGATGAGAGTTGGGTCCACAAGCTTGGCGTGCCACGCCCATAGCACCAAGTGGCACACCAATTTTCTTTGTTTCTTTTGTGCTTTTTTGCTTCTTTTTCCTCCATTTTCTACAAACTTAAACAATTCAAATAAATCAAAGCAATATACAACTTAAGCACAAAAATACTCAATAATTAAGCATAATGAATTAAATTTTGATAAGAAAAAGCATACAAAAACATAACGTGATGCGCACTCATCACCATCTCTAATGAGAGTGGCATGAGGTTGATGCTTGACCATAGGTCACACAGAGCCTTTTCAAAGGTCATAGTGCCTATGGTGCAAGGAATCAGAAAGCATCCAGGATCTGGAAGCTTCTAAGGTAGCTCTTACTGAAGCAAAGAATGGAGTTCTTTGGTAATCAGTGGAGGTTCTTCTTCCAAAGGATTTGTACCAAATAACTTGGTATTTAGCTTCATTAGAGCTCCTAGGAAATGAGCAACTTGCTCTTCCCTAGTGTCTTCATCCTCACTTGAGGATGAGTAATCATCATAACTCATGCACTGCAGAAGTGCATTCAAAGGAACCTCAAAAGTCTTTATGGTTTCCTTTGGTTCTGGGCTAGAGGGTTCTTGAGTGGGATTTAGGCACTCAGAGGGTGTGCTTTGGTTGGTGTTCAACGCCAGCTCTGTCAGCTTATTGGGCGTTGAACGCCATTACTGTCCACCCTGACTGGCGTTAAACGCCAGTTCCTCTAGCATTATGGGCATTGAACGCCCAGTGAGGGGTTCCTCACTGGCTTTCAACGCCAAAATGGCTGCATGGTTGCGTGTTGAATGCCCGGTGAGGGGTTCTGATGAGTATTTTGTAGGAAAAATAAATTTCTCCCAAAACACACAAATCTAACCGGCAAGTGCACCGGGTCGCATCAAGTAATAAAACTCACGGGAGTGAGGTCGATCCCACAGGGATTGATGGATCAAGCAACTTTAGTGGGTGATTAGTTTAGTCAAGCTAACATTGATGTGAATTGTGTGAAATTGTAACCAACAGGAAGTAAAGGACAATGAATTTAAAGTTGCAGAAAGTAAATTGCATTGAAACTTAAATTGCAAGAAAAGTAAATTGGCAAAATCTTAAATGACAAGAAAAGTAAATTGCATCAAATGTAAAGGGAATTGGGTGCAGAGAAATTAAAGAAAGCAAACAAGGAAGTGTAAATAGCAATCAAACAGAGAAGTAAAAGATGTAGCAGGTTCAACAGATTTGGAAAATCACTTGAAAAATCAAAACAGAAAGCAACTTGGCTCAATTGCAAAATCTGAACGAGAGATTGAAGATCTCAGGGGTTGGATGAGACTAGAGACCAAGTCTAGATCTCAATTCCTTCCTTGATCCAACAGAGAATAATTGCAGAAGAAAATAGAGAGGAAAGCAGTAAAGAGAGTTTTGATTCAAATCACAATTCCTTCAAATTATGCAGCAAGTAAACAGAGAGAAATCTCAGAGGGAGAATGAAACAGAACACCTTCAATTCTCCACCCAAGACTCAAAAACAAAGAAAAGAAAATTAAAGAGAGAGTTCTCGAATCCTAGTGCTCCCTAGTGGAGCCAGCCTCCTCACAAATATGAAAATGATGCCTTATATAGGCTTTACAAAATGGAAATGAAAATGAAATTAAAAACAAATTACAATTAAATGAAATTCCTATTTTATCTATTTCTTGTGCCTTTGAGTGATGATCATTTGGGCCCTTGCTCTTGATGGAATTGGGTTGATAAAGGCCTTGGTTGATTGCTCTTGGAGTTTGAAGAAGAACCAAAGTGAACCAATTGAACCGGATTTGAGGTTAGCCAAAGTTGGACCTAAAGTTTGAGCCAAAGTTAGGGGTCTAACTTTGGCCCCAACTTTTCATAGCAGCAAGCCAAATCCTTCTGGTATGGACGTTGGTGCCAACGTTAGGGGTCTAACTTTGACCCTAACGTTGGCCTCCCTTATGCACATTTATGGGGCCAACTTTGTCCTCTTGTCATGTTGCCAATTTTATGCCCAATATAGACTATCATATATGGTTGGAAAGCTCTGAATGTCAGCTTTCTAACCCACTTGGAATCACTTCAATTGGACATCTACAACTCAAGTTATGATCATTTGAAGAGGGCATGGTCGCTGGCTTTGGTGTGCAGCGTTTGAGGTAACGTTAGCCCTCAAACGTTGGCGAAAACGCCAGTTCTGGAGGCTCAAATGTATTGTCCACCCCATACTATTATACATTGTTGGAAAGCTCTGGATGTCTACTTTCCAATGCCTTTGGGAGCACATCATTTGGAGCTCTACAGCTCGAGTTATACTCCTTTGAAGGTGCAGAGGTCAAGTGGCCTCACTGCAGGTTTCCACCATGTTCGTTTATGCACATTGTGGGGCAGTTTTCTCCCTCAATTTTAGTGTCCACCATGCAGTGCCATATATGCTTGGAAAGCTCTTGATTCCTACTTTCCAATGCTTCTTGAATCACCTCATTTGGAGCTATGTAGCTCAAGTTATTCTTGTTGGAAGTATACCCCTTGTATGCCTTGTGGTGTGTGGCGCCAACGTTAGCCTCCAAGTTAGGGGGCTAACGTTGGCGCAAACGTTGGCTCCTTCCCCCTTTGTAATTCATGTGCCAACGTTAGGGTCAAAGTTAGACCCCTAACGTTGGCACCAACGTTGGATGGCCAGGGATGAATTTCAAGTTCCAACGTTAGCCTCCAAGTTAGGGGGCTAACGTTGGAGCTAACGTTGGCCTCTTCCTTGCAATGTCATGTGCCAACGTTAGCCTCCAAGTTAGGGGGCTAACGTTGGCTCAAACGTGGGGAGCCCAGGGAGTGATTTTCATGCCCAACGTTAGCCTCCAAGTTAGGGGGCTAACGTTGGGGCTAACTTCATGCATCCCGGTTCAATTTCTTTTATTCCATTGTCCTCTCTTCACTCCTAGCCATTCCTCTTTGCTTCAACCTTTCTCCAAGCTTTCTTCACCTATCATGAATCAACCAAACTTATCAAAGCTATGCTTAAAATCATGAGGTATTCAATCTTTCATAATATGCAACAAATATAGCATAAAACCTCATGAAATGGCATGAATTCATATATGGTTGGTTAAATCCAAGGAAACATGAAAATCTACTCAATTGGCTTGCTTATGGCTCAAGAAAGTGCATAATTCAATTGAAAACAAAAGAAAAAGGCTAGTTAAAATAGGCTAAGATGACTTGTCATCACAACACCAAACTTAAAGCTTGCTTGTCCCCAAGCAAGAAAAGAATCATGCAATAAAGATTGACAATCCAAGGTAAGAAGAATAGCAACTCAATGTTCATGGTAAGCTAGTTTTCTAAGCATGCTACAATCACAAAAGAAATGTAAATGATTGATGCTTCCATCTAGCTCAATTTATGAAATCTTTCTTATATTTCTTCCTTGAAACAAGCTTTTGATTTTCTTATTAGCTTCTCCTTTTTGGGTGCTTTGCCCCATGATTTGATAACAAAGCTACGACTTCTAAATGCTTTGTTTTCAAGTATTACCACTTGATACATAAGCACCACAAGCATTTGATTAGAGGACTTCATTAAGCTCATTTTTCTTTTCTTTTCTTGACTCTCTAATCATTGATGCTCAGAGCCTTGAGCTTTGAGGGAGTGCTTTTGCACTTTTGAGCCTAACCTTGACTTCTAAGTGTTTTGTTTTCAAGCATTTGGCTTGATACATAAACACCACAAGTACTTAACAAATGAATTGCCATTGGTACTCAGAGCCTTCAGCTTTCTCATTCTTTCCCTTTTTCTTTTCTTGCTTTATTTTGCATTTGCTTCTTCAAGGTTTTCATGATTTTAAAAGATTTCACAAAATGTCCTAGATGAAAACTTCAATTAAATAAAATCTAATGCAATTAAGCAACAATCAAACATACTAGCTTACCAATACTTTTATGCACATGCTAAAGTCTTCTTTAATGCCTTGTTTGTTTATGATCATGATACTTTTGTTGCTTTTGAATTCACAAAACTCAAGTTGGAAATCATAATGACATAGCACCATGTTGCAATTTAGAAATCAAACTATGCCTTTTCATACACACATGCATACAGAGAAGGTAAAGACAATCATGCAGTTCATAGTGCTTGAAACAAATGAGAGGAAAAGGAACTTTACAACCTTGTAGTTCATCTTCTCTATTGTTGTCATTTTCCTCCCATTCTCCTCCTTCCCATACCAAACTCAGAATGCTTGCTCATCCTCAAGCAACTATTAGAACCGTGGCTATGGGGCTAAGATGGATCATGAATGTCTTTCACAAGGAATGTTAGTAGTACATGTGTTTCAAGCAAGCAAAATTAAAGATAATAATCAAGGCACAAGAGACAGAGACATTGTGATTGCAAGCTTAAGAAGGTGAGCATAATACTTTGCATAAAAGATAAGTGGCACACCAAACTTAGTGTGACACTTTCACTTGGAATTAATGCAAGTATCCAGTAAAGATTTGAAGCAAACTGTGTTGCATAGCAACACCAAACTTAGAATGCAATCCTATGTCAATTTATTTAAACTAAAACTAAACAAAAGAAACTGTTATATGTTAAATACAATCACCAAATGAAGAGTCTGTTATAAATAAGGATGTCTTGGTGATGTATTAACAAAAACAGTTAATGAAGGAAAGCATTAAAAACAAGTAAATAAATGAAACAAAGGGAAAACAAAAATTATCCAACTAAGAAGAAAAATAACACTGTAAAAGGCCATATGATTATGCAGACAAGTGATGTTGCTGGATTGAATTGCATAGAAAAATAGGTGGCACACCAAACTTAGAATCTTGGTGTGTCACTTTCATGTAAAATTGATGCAATCATCCATGAAAATGGAAAACAGTTTGTTGCAGGGCAACACCAAACTTAGAATGTAATCATATGCCAATTTATTGAAATTTAAACAAAGCAAGGAGAAGAATTGTACCTACTGTCTACCTGTTCTTTACTTTCTTCCTTTTCTTCCAATTTGTTAAGAGAAATGACTTCAAAGGAGGAGAAGTTTCAGCTAGTGCCCCCTGTCTTGGTCTCTCCTCAGCAAGCTTCCTTGTGAAATTGGCTTGATTGATCTTGCTTGCTGGATCAGGGGGAGGATTGTTTGCAGTTGACCTTCTCATGAATGTTGTCCTTGGTGTCTTGGTCACAATCCTCTTCTTGGTGCTTTTGTTAATTGCCTTCACTTCTTGGATGTCAAGACATGGTTGCTGTGTGATTATTGGAGTGATTTCTTCATTCAGGGCCTCTTGTATTGGTGGTTCCATGAACTCCTCCTTTATGTACTTTTCTGCCTCACTTGAGTTTGGAATGACTTCTTCACTTTCTTGCTCCTCCACTTCCTCTTTTACACTCATCAATTGGCCTTCATTTTTCTTGCTCAGTGGTTCTAAGCTCCTCCTTATTTTCTCTACTTCTCCATTCATATTTTTGAAGACAGCCTCTTGCCTTTTTTCGAATATTTGTGCTTCTTTCGCATATTTTTCGAGCTTGGACTCAAGCTCTGAAAGCCTTGAGTGGTTCATGGAAGTTTGTGGAGGTTGTGAGTGTTCAGGTTCTTTTGTCACCTCAAGTGTAGTTTCATTTTCAACCTCCTCATTCTTTATTGAAAGTTCACTTGATGCAGTAGCCTCCTCATCTTGTTTTTCCTCCTTCTTCATTGCACTTTCACTTGACACAAGGACCTTTTGTTCTTGCTTTTCCACTTCCTCACCCACAAATTTGTCTTCATCCTTACTGTTTGATGGTTCTAAGTTCCTCTTCGTTTGCTCTAAGGACCCATTTATCTGCTCGAGGATGGTTTCTTTCCAAGATGGGGATTTTGTGTAAAATTCCACTAGTTTTCTCTGTATTTCAATGCCTTCACGGTATTCTTCCTCTGTTAATTCAAGAGATGAAGGTTGAGAGTAATTTTGGTGACGTGAATGTGTTGTGGTGAATTTGTGTTGAGGGGTGTGGAATGAGTTGTGTGATCGATGGTATGACTGGTATGGATTTTGGAGGAAACTTTGTGTTGAGGCATAATCAAGTGATGAAGAATTTTTAAATGAGAAACTAGGACGTGAGGGTGGCTGCTCTTCCATTCTTTGGCGACACTTCCATCTTCCATGAGGATAATGATATGAATCATTTTGTGGTGGTGGTTGGTATCCCATATGATTCTCTTTCTCATCTTGTGGTTGTGAAGCAAATCTCCATGAATTGGAGTGCTCAGAATGTGTATTCTCTTGGTGATATTCCCAGCCACCATTAGAGATTGGTGATGGTGGATGATATCCAATAGAATTTGTTTGATCATAAGATGAGTTGAACTCCATTTGAGTTTTGTAAAACACACAACCAAGGAAAATTGAAATTACTCATATCAGAGATGAGAATTTCTTAGTGAGGCAAAAACTCAAACACCTTGGTTTCACTTTGAAACAGAAAACAAAAATAAAGAAAATGCTTGATCTAGACTTCTCACCCACTTAATCATTGTTGATCTAATCAATCCCCGGCAACGGCGCCAAAAACTTGATGAGTATTTTGTAGGAAAAATAAATTTCTCCCAAAACACACAAATCTAACCGGCAAGTGCACCGGGTCGCATCAAGTAATAAAACTCACGGGAGTGAGGTCGATCCCACAGGGATTGATGGATCAAGCAACTTTAGTGGGTGATTAGTTTAGTCAAGCTAACATTGATGTGAATTGTGTGAAATTGTAACCAACAGGAAGTAAAGGACAATGAATTTAAAGTTGCAGAAAGTAAATTGCATTGAAACTTAAATTGCAAGAAAAGTAAATTGGCAAAATCTTAAATGACAAGAAAAGTAAATTGCATCAAATGTAAAGGGAATTGGGTGCAGAGAAATTAAAGAAAGCAAACAAGGAAGTGTAAATAGCAATCAAACAGAGAAGTAAAAGATGTAGCAGGTTCAACAGATTTGGAAAATCACTTGAAAAATCAAAACAGAAAGCAACTTGGCTCAATTGCAAAATCTGAACGAGAGATTGAAGATCTCAGGGGTTGGATGAGACTAGAGACCAAGTCTAGATCTCAATTCCTTCCTTGATCCAACAGAGAATAATTGCAGAAGAAAATAGAGAGGAAAGCAGTAAAGAGAGTTTTGATTCAAATCACAATTCCTTCAAATTATGCAGCAAGTAAACAGAGAGAAATCTCAGAGGGAGAATGAAACAGAACACCTTCAATTCTCCACCCAAGACTCAAAAACAAAGAAAAGAAAATTAAAGAGAGAGTTCTCGAATCCTAGTGCTCCCTAGTGGAGCCAGCCTCCTCACAAATATGAAAATGATGCCTTATATAGGCTTTACAAAATGGAAATGAAAATGAAATTAAAAACAAATTACAATTAAATGAAATTCCTATTTTATCTATTTCTTGTGCCTTTGAGTGATGATCATTTGGGCCCTTGCTCTTGATGGAATTGGGTTGATAAAGGCCTTGGTTGATTGCTCTTGGAGTTTGAAGAAGAACCAAAGTGAACCAATTGAACCGGATTTGAGGTTAGCCAAAGTTGGACCTAAAGTTTGAGCCAAAGTTAGGGGTCTAACTTTGGCCCCAACTTTTCATAGCAGCAAGCCAAATCCTTCTGGTATGGACGTTGGTGCCAACGTTAGGGGTCTAACTTTGACCCTAACGTTGGCCTCCCTTATGCACATTTATGGGGCCAACTTTGTCCTCTTGTCATGTTGCCAATTTTATGCCCAATATAGACTATCATATATGGTTGGAAAGCTCTGAATGTCAGCTTTCTAACCCACTTGGAATCACTTCAATTGGACATCTACAACTCAAGTTATGATCATTTGAAGAGGGCATGGTCGCTGGCTTTGGTGTGCAGCGTTTGAGGTAACGTTAGCCCTCAAACGTTGGCGAAAACGCCAGTTCTGGAGGCTCAAATGTATTGTCCACCCCATACTATTATACATTGTTGGAAAGCTCTGGATGTCTACTTTCCAATGCCTTTGGGAGCACATCATTTGGAGCTCTACAGCTCGAGTTATACTCCTTTGAAGGTGCAGAGGTCAAGTGGCCTCACTGCAGGTTTCCACCATGTTCGTTTATGCACATTGTGGGGCAGTTTTCTCCCTCAATTTTAGTGTCCACCATGCAGTGCCATATATGCTTGGAAAGCTCTTGATTCCTACTTTCCAATGCTTCTTGAATCACCTCATTTGGAGCTATGTAGCTCAAGTTATTCTTGTTGGAAGTATACCCCTTGTATGCCTTGTGGTGTGTGGCGCCAACGTTAGCCTCCAAGTTAGGGGGCTAACGTTGGCGCAAACGTTGGCTCCTTCCCCCTTTGTAATTCATGTGCCAACGTTAGGGTCAAAGTTAGACCCCTAACGTTGGCACCAACGTTGGATGGCCAGGGATGAATTTCAAGTTCCAACGTTAGCCTCCAAGTTAGGGGGCTAACGTTGGAGCTAACGTTGGCCTCTTCCTTGCAATGTCATGTGCCAACGTTAGCCTCCAAGTTAGGGGGCTAACGTTGGCTCAAACGTGGGGAGCCCAGGGAGTGATTTTCATGCCCAACGTTAGCCTCCAAGTTAGGGGGCTAACGTTGGGGCTAACTTCATGCATCCCGGTTCAATTTCTTTTATTCCATTGTCCTCTCTTCACTCCTAGCCATTCCTCTTTGCTTCAACCTTTCTCCAAGCTTTCTTCACCTATCATGAATCAACCAAACTTATCAAAGCTATGCTTAAAATCATGAGGTATTCAATCTTTCATAATATGCAACAAATATAGCATAAAACCTCATGAAATGGCATGAATTCATATATGGTTGGTTAAATCCAAGGAAACATGAAAATCTACTCAATTGGCTTGCTTATGGCTCAAGAAAGTGCATAATTCAATTGAAAACAAAAGAAAAAGGCTAGTTAAAATAGGCTAAGATGACTTGTCATCAGGTTCCTCATTGGCGTTCAACGCCAGAAAGACTTCCTGTTTAGGCGTTGAACGCCAAGCCAGTGCTCCCTGGCTGGCGTTCAACGCCAGCTTTTCTGCCAGGATGGGCGTTAAACGCCAGGCTTGCTGCCATTTTGGGCATTGAATGCCCAGTGAAGGCTTATTCATTGGCATTCAACACCTTCCCAATCTCCTCTATTTTAGCCTCAACCTCCATGGTTATGGCCTTGAACTCTTCTCTAGGATTAACCTCAGTATTATTGGGAAGAGTTTCAGGAGGAATCTCAGGGATTCTCTTGCTTAGTTTACCAACCTGTACCTCCAAATTTCTAATGGAGGATCTTATTTCGTTAATGAAACTATGGGTGGTCTTAGTGAGGCTGGAAACAAGAATGGCTAAGTCAGAAAGGCTCTGCTTAGATGTCTCCATATTCCCTTGAGAAGATGGGAATGGTGGTCTGTTATTGAACCTATTCTGGTTTTTTCCACCTTGATTGTTATTAAAACCTTACTGAGGTTTCTGTTGATCCTTCCATGAGAGGTTAGGATGATTCCTTCATGAAGTGTTATAAGTGTTTCCATAGGGCTCACCCATGTAATTCACCTCCTCCATGGTGGGTTGATTAGGATCATAAGCTTCTTCTTCAAGAAAAGCTTCTTGAGTACTGCCAACTGCAGTTTACATCCCAGTCAGATGTTGAGAGATCATGTTGACCTGTTGGGTTAGGATCTTATTCTGAGCCAGGATAGCATTAAGAGTCTCAACTTCATGAACTCCTTTCTTTTGAGAGATTCCATGATTTATAGGATTTCTTTCATAAGTGTACATCAACTGGTAGTTAGCAACCATTTCAATGAGTTCTCTTGCTTCTGCAGGTGTTTTCTTCAAGTGGACAGATCCACCTGCAGAGCTATCTAAGGAAATCTTGGATATCTCATACAAGCCATCATAGAACACGCCTATGAGGGACCAGCTGAGAGCATGTCAGGAGGACATTTCCTGATCAGCAGCTTGTATCTTTTCTAAGCTTCATAGAGGGATTCACCTTCTCTTTGTCTGAAGGTTTGAACTTCCACTCTAATCTTGCTCATCCTTTGAGGAGGAAATAACTTAGCTAGAAAAGCATTTACAAGCTTTTCCCAAGAGTCAAGACTCTCTCTTGGTTGGGCATCCAACCAAAACTTAGCTTTGTCTCTTAAAGCAAAGGGGAAAAGCATCAGCTTGTAGACTTCAGGATTAACCCAAATAGTCTTTATAGTATCACAGATCTGTAAGAATTCTGCTAAGAACTGATGCGGATCTTCCATTGGAAGTCCATAGAATTTATAGTTCTGCTGCAGAAGAGAGACTAACTGAGGGTTAAGCTAAAAATTGTTAGCTCCAATGGCAGGTACAACAATGCTTCTGCCATAAAAGTCAGAGGTGGGTATGGTAAAGTCACTAAGAACCTTTCTAGGCTCCTCTTGTGGTTCGGCCATGTCTTCTATTTCTTGTTCAAAACTTTCTGAAAGGTCTCTTCCGGAGTGTTATGCTTTAGCTTGTTGTAAACGCCTTCTTAGAGTCTTCTCAGGTACAGGATCAGGAGTCAATAGGGGTTCCTTATCCCTATTCCTGGTCATAAACAAGAAGAAAAGAAAAAGAAAGAAAAGAAGAAGACTTTCTATGCCAATAGACAAGAAGCTCCTCCTTAAAGTCAGAAGTAAAGAAAGAAGAAGAAGAAAGAAAAGAAATAAAAGAAGTAACAGAAAAATACCTTGGAAATAGTTGATAAGATTAAAGAAGAGAAGATAGAAAAAGAGAAAAGAAGAAACCTTTTTGTGCCACATGGATCAAAGAGCTTCCAGTCAAATGTGAAGAAGAAAGGAAAGAAGATAAAGAAGTGTAGGTAGAAGAAGAGAGAGAGATAGAGTTCGAATGATATGAGTGGAGATGAGAAGAAGTATAAACAGAAAAAGTAAATAAGAATTAAAATATTTTTATTTTTATTTATTTAATTAATTAATTTTCGAAAATAAGTTAATTAATTTAAACAGAATTTTAAATTTAAATGTTAAATTTTCAAAAATAGAAAAGAGAGAAATTTTTGAAAATTAAGAGAGATGAGAGTTAGTTAGGTGGTTTTGAAAAAGAAGAGAGAGATAAGAAGATATTATTTTCAAAAATTAAGTATAGAAGAGTTGGTTAGGTAGTTTTGAAAAAGAAGAGAGAGAAGAAGAGAAGTAGTTTTCGAAAATTAAGAGAGATAAGAGTTAGTTAGGTGGTTTTGAAAAAGAAGAGAGAGAAGAAGAGAGATGATTTTTCGAAAATTAAGA
This sequence comes from Arachis ipaensis, assembly GCF_059453495.1. Taxonomy (NCBI): domain Eukaryota; kingdom Viridiplantae; phylum Streptophyta; class Magnoliopsida; order Fabales; family Fabaceae; genus Arachis; species Arachis ipaensis. The sequence goes on along the minus strand of NC_142443.1, from coordinate 76,910,025 downwards.
AGAGAAAAAGTTAGTTAGGAAATTTTTGAAAAAGATGAGAGAAAAGATAAGATATTAAATAAGGAAGGATAATAAATAAAAATAAATATAAAAAATAAGATAAGAAAAGATTTGAAATCAAAATTTGAAATTAAAAAAAGATAACAAATGAAATTAAAAAGATTTGAAATTGATTTTAAAGACATAAGATTTTAAAATTTGATTTTGAAAAAAATATGATTTTGAAAATTTGAATTTGAAAAAGATAAGATAAGATTTTTAAATTTTGAAAAAGATATGATAAGATTTTGAAAAAGATAAGATTTTTTTTTAAAAAGATAAGATTTTTAATTTTGAAAAGATTTGAATTTTGAAAACTTGACAACTAAGATATGATAAGATAAAATTTTAAAATTTTAAAATTGAAATCTGAATTTTTTTTGGTTAATTTTCGAAAATAATGTAAAAAGATAAGAAAAGATATTTTTTTTGAATTTAATAATGAAAGAGAAAAACACAAAAAAGAAACAAGGCTTAAAATTTTTGGATCTAGCACCCCTTTATTTTCGAAAATTTGGACGAAAATACAAGGGGACACCAAACTTAAAAATTTTAAAATCAAAACACATACAAGACTTAAGAACACCTTGAAGACTAACAAAAACACAAAGAATAAAATTTAAAGACTCAAAGAACACATGAACATAAAAAGAACACCAAACTTAAAATTTTTAGAAAACCAAAATACAATTTTTCAAAAATTTTAAGAAAAATAACAAGAAAACACCAAACTTAAAGACTTGACACAAGATTAAACCAAAGAAAAATTATTTTTTGAAAAATTTTAGAAAGACTCAAAGGAACAACAATTACCAAGAATGTGAACACAACGCTCTAACCAATTGAACAACAAAAATAAAAAATATTTTTGAAAAGGTTTTTATGATTTTCAAAAATTTGAAGAAGAGTAGAATAAAAATAAAAGACTCAACGACTCAAACCAAGAATACAAACAAAGAATCAAACAGAGAAAAGACAAATATTTTAAAAAAAGGGTTTTAAAATTTTTGAAAATTTAAGGAAGAAGAAAACAAAAATAAAAGTCTCAAATCAAAGTTATACTCTTGAAAAAATCAGAGACTCAACAAGAACATAAATTGAACAAAGAAAAGAAAAATATTTTTGAAAAAATTTTTAAATTTTCGAAAATTAGAGAAGAAGAAAACAAAAATATAAGACTCAAACAAAAATAAAAATTACCTGATCTAGGGAGCCAAACAATCCGTCAGTTTGTCCAAACTCAACAATTCCTAGCAACGGCACCAAAAACTTGGTAGCGTGTACGCAAACCCCACACTTCGGTACAGCAGTTCCAGTAAGTGCACTGGGTCGTCCAAGTAATACCTGAGCGAGTCAGGGTCGATCCCACAAGGATTGTGGCTTGAAGCAAGTTCTAGTTATCTTGCAGGTCTTAGTCAAGAGGAATCAGAAGGTTGTTGGTTTTCATTTATCAAGAGAAACTATTTAATGCTGAATAAAGAAAAGAGGTAGAAAATACTGATAGCAATAAAGTTGAGAGTTGGAGTTGCTTTGTCTTTCTGAATTAACTCTGGTACTACTGTCTTTTCTGCTTCTGAATGACCTTCTTCTATGGTAGGCTGTATGTGATCAACGCCATGGGCGGTGGTCATTGATCTCTTCTGCTACAGATTGAATGCCATTGGCCGTGGTCATCGAATCTGACGAAGGGTGAAGCGCATAGCAGTCCATTCTCTTGGCGGCCCTACTCAAAACGCCACAGACAAGGTCGAATCTTCCGGATCAGAGGATGCTGCTTCTTAGGATTCTAGCCTATACCACAGAGACCCTAATCTCCCTAGAAATCAGCTGAACTGGTGTCTCGAGAAGTCCCCAACGAAGTCATGGATTAACCGTCTGAGAGATGTATAAACATAGCTATTGGCTGGTGATTTCCAGTCACGTATTCACACGAACCCAAGTAGACGCGGGTATTTGTCAGGCACGTTCGTCTTAATGTGATGAACAGAGCTAATTGTTTAGATCATTCTATTCATCATGATGAAGATCGGATATACATCTTAAAAACAGATCAAACACGGATCGGAGAAGAAATAGTAATACTTTTATTAATTCATAGGACTCGACAGGGCTCCTCCCCTCAACCTAGGAGGTTCAGAAACTCATACTGATAAGAAAATACAAGTGAAAAATAAAATAATGCTGAATGGTAGTATGTTGTCCACGAGAATCATGTGAAATTCACTTTAAATACTAAATAGATGACTAGTAAGGGTAAAACAGTCTATTTAGTGCTAAAATCCACTTTTGGGGCCCACTTGGTGAGTGTTTGGGTTGACCTTTGATGAGATCTACGTGGCTTGATGTCTCTGGGCATGGAACGCCAGCTAGAGGGTCCTCTTTGGGCGTTTGTACACTAGTATCTGCTCTTTTGGGTGCTGGATGCCTGGAAGGGGGTAGGTAGTTGGCGTTGGACGCCAATTTTTTGCCTTCTAATCCGAAGCAAAGTATAGACTACTATATATTTCTGGAAATCTCTGGAAGTTAGCTTTCCATAGAGGTTGAAAGCGCTACATTTGGACTTCTATAACTCCAGAAAAGCTCTTCCGAATGCAGGCATGTCAGATTTGGACAGAATCTGCAGTGCTTTCTGTCTCTGAATCAGACTTCTACTCCAGCTCCTCAATTTCAGCCAGAAAATACCTGAAATTGTCCAAAAATACAAAAACTCATAGTAGAATCCAAAAATATAAATTTAACACTAAAAACTATAAAAGATCAATAAAAACAAAATAAAACACACTAAAAACTATATGAAAGTGATGCCAAAAAGCGTATAAAATATCCGCTCATTAAGCACGCATCCATGTGCATAAGCATGCTTGCTGCAGCTTCCAAACTCCATTTTCTTCATGATTTCTCCTCTTTTGAATGCTCTTTTCTCACTTCTTCAACCCATACGTGCCTTGGAAACCTTAAATCACTTAACAAATACATCAAGGCACTAAATAGGATTAAAATGAACGAAATTTAGCAATTAAAAGGCCTAAAAAGCATGTTTTCACTTTTAAACACAATTTAGGAAGAAATCATGAAACTAGGCTATTTCAATGGGTAAATACAAGAAAAGTTTATGAAATCCACCCAAATAGAGCAAATAAATATCATGAAATTTGGATTCATCAACCATCCTCACCAAAATAACTTCAACCCCCCATTACCAATCCTCAAAACCATCACAACCATCCCAAATTCCTCAAAAGCCTTTCTCTATGGAAATCACCTTAGAAAAACCCTCCCAACACACCTCTACCTTTGTCCAAACTACTCAAAATTTCATGCATGAAACTAAAACCTCCATTAGAAACTTAGAAGTGCAAGTGGGACAAATTTCTCAACAATTAGCAAAACCCACCAACACATTCCCAAGTGATACTGAGATCAACCTAAGAGAGGAATGCAAGGCTATCTTTCAACAAAGTGGGAAATCTGTGCAGAAAGAAGTAACCAGCCATGAAGTACACGATGAAGGAGCTACAAAAGAGGAATTAGAAGTGCAAAAGCAAGACCAAGAGACCCCTATACTAAGAAAAATTCCAATGAAGAAGGATGTAGTAGAGACATACAAACCAAGAATCCCATACCCTCAAAGGCTCAAAGAGGAGAACAAGGAAAAGTAATACTCCAAATTCTTGGAGATATTCAAAACACTACACAACAACATTCCATTCATAGAAGCATTAGAAAAAATAACAATCTATGTTAAATTCATGAAGGAAGCGTTGTCTAAGAAAAGATCCTTAAAACGAGGTCAAATAGTGGTTATGACTAAAAAGTGTAGTGCAATCATTCAAAGGAATCTTCCAAGGAAGAAGAAAGATCTTGAAAGCTTCCAAATCCCCTGCACCATTGGAAACACATCCTTTGAAAGAGTATTGTGTAATTTAGGGACAAGTATCAATTTGATGCCTCTCTCTGTAATGAAAGAGCTACAAATCCAAAAGGTGAAACCTACAAAAATAGCTATCCAATTGGCAGATAAATCAATAAAGCAAGCACATGTAGTGGTTGAGAATGTATTAATCAAAGTGGGAAAGTCTATTCTCCCAGTAGATTTTATTATTCTTGATATGAAAGAGGATGAGAATTCCTCCATCATTCTAGGGAGACCTTTTCTAGTTACTGGTAGAGCCTTGATTGATGTTGAAAATGGTGAATTGATGTTGAGGGTGCATGATGAACACTTAATGTTCCATGTTTTCAAAATCATGCATCACTCGAGTGACAAGGAGGATTGCATGAAGGTTGAATTAAATAATCCAAACCTCAAAGAACCCCCTGATGAAGCAACTCTAGAAGCTCCACCACCATGCTTGAAAGGGAAAGAGAAATAGAAGTCGTAAAACAAGTTAAAGACACGATAGAAGCTAACAAGACATTACAAACTAAGCCCCCTTTTGTGGAAACCAACAAAACTCTCCCTGACATCAAGCCCAAGTTTGGTGTTAAGTGTACCATCACCAAAGAGATAAGAAAAGACTCTGAAGATGTCTAGGGGGTAGAGAAATAAGAAGATCCCTACAAATGACTTCTCACCTAGACAACAAGTGATACAATTTCCCTTCCCCACTGATAAATCCACATTTAATGATAAATTTTGTTTGGAAATGAGTGGATTTTATCATGTAAACCCATATTTATTACCTTATATAGTATGCTTTTGAGCCTTCCTCCTAAATTGTACTTGATTGTGAAAACATGCTCTTTTATGCTTAAATTAATCAATTTTTATTCTATTTGTATCCCATTCAATACCTTGATATTTTTCATAAGTGATTTCAGGAGTAATAGGTAGGAATGGCTTGATTAGAATGGAAGAGGAGCATGAAAGTGGGAGAAAACATGAAGAAACAAAGGAGAAAAGCATTTCAAAGTGTGTATGTGCACAACCTCTTGTGCGTATGGGAGCACTCCAATCCATGGAGAATTGCTTCAGAAACACAAGATGAGAAAGAAAATCATATGGGATATTTCCCTCCACCACAAAATAATGCAAGTCATGATTCCAATGGTGGCTGGGAGTATTACCAAGAAACTGCAAATTCTAAGCAGTCAACTCACATGAGAGATTGTCCAACCTCACCTCCCACTTATACATTTAAAAATTCTTCATCACCTAAATATGCCTCAACACAAACTTCCACGAGCCAAAGACTCTCAAAGCTTGAGGCCATGTTTAACAGAATTGTGGAGGAACAGCAACAATCATGGAGAGAACTAGAAATCCTTTCTCAGGAGACGGATGAGCAATTGGAGGACACAGAGAAACGCTTAGAACTACTAAGCAAGGAAAATGAAGACCAATTGATAGATGTGAAGGATAAAGTGGAAGAGCAAGATGAGGAGGCTACTGCATCAAGTGAATTTTCAATGAAGAATGAGGTGGTTGAAAATGAAACTACACTTGAGGTGACAAAAGAACATGAACATTCACAACCCTCACAAACTTCCCTTGAATCTGTGATCGAAAAATATGAAGAGGAGATGAAGAAATCTTGGGAAGAACAAAAAACCTCCTCCATAAAAGAACTATTAAGTCAAATGTTGAGTGCAAAGAAAGGAATGGAGGAACAAAAAAGTGAGGAATTCATTCAAGAAAATTCACACTCAAGTGGGGCAGAGAAGTACATGAAGGAAGAGCTCATTGAGCCACCAATTCAAAAGGCTTAGGATGAAGACAAAACTCCAATAATCATACAGCAACCAAGTCTTGAATCCAAAGGAGTGAAGGCAACTAGCAAGAGCACCAACCCTTTCCCTGATCCAGCAAGGAAAATCAATCAAGCCATTTGCAAAAGGAAGCTTGCTAAGAAAAGGCCAAGACAAGGGACAGTAGCTGAATCTTCTCCCCCCCCCCCCCTTAAAGACATTCCTCTTAATAAACTGGAAGAAGAGGAAGAAAGTGAAGAACAGGTAGACCGTAGGTACATTTCTTTCTTCGCTTTGTTTAAATTCAATAAATTGGCATATGGTTACATTCTAAGTTTGGTGTTGCCTTGCAACAAATTGTTTTCAATATTTTTTGTGATGATTGCATCAAATAAAAAGTGAAAGAGACACACCAAAATTCTAAGTTTGGTGTGCCACTTATTTTCTATGCAATTCATTCAAGCAACAATACTTGTCTGCATAATCATAATGCCTCTGCAGTTTTATTTTTCTCTTTTGATTTGACACTTTTTCATTCTACTTGCTTTAGTCATTTTTTCTGTTTTTAAATGTTTTCCTCTAGTTTTCTTGTTAACTGTCGTTCTTAGTACATCACCAAGAGATCCTTATTCTGACAGATTCTTGGCTTGGTGATTGTACTTAACAAATAACAGTTTCATTTGCTTAGTTTTTATTTAAATAAAATTGACATATGATTGCATTCTAAGTTTGGTGTTGCTATGCAACAAAATTTGCTTCCAATCTTTACTAGATACTTGCATTAATTCCAAGTGAAAGTGTCACACTAAGTTTTGTGTGCCACTTATCTTTTATGCAATGTATTGTGCTCACCTTCTTAAGTTTGCAATCATAATGTCTCTGTCCTTTGTGCCTTGATAGTTATTCTTCAATTTTTGCTTGCTTAAACACATGTACTACTAACATTTCATTGTGTGAGACACTCATGATCCATCTTAGCCCCATAGCCATTGTTCTAATTGTTGCTTGAGGATGAGCAAGCATTCTGAGTTTGGCAAGAAAAAGAGGAAAAATAGAGGAAAAAGGACAACAATAATGAAGATGGACTACAAGGTTGTAGAGTTCCTTTTCTTCTCATTTGTTTCCAGCACTTAAATTGCATGATTCTCTTCATCTTTTCTGTTTACATGTGTGTATGAATAAAGCATAGCTTGAATCTTGATTTGTAACATGTTGCCATACCATTATGACTACCAAATTGAGTTTTGTGAAGTCAAAAGCAGTAAAGTATCATTATCATAAACAAACAAGGCATTAAAGAAGAACTTAGCATGTGCATACAAGTTTTGGAAAGTTAGTATGATTAATTGTTGCTCAATTGCATTAGATTTTATTTAATTGAAGTTTTCATCTAGGACATTTTGTGAAATCTTTTGAAAATCATGAAAACCTTGAAGAAGCAAATACAATTAAAGCAAGAAAAGAAAAATGGAAAGAATGAGAAAGTTGAAGGCTCTGAGTACCAATGGCAATTTATTTGCTAAGTACTTGTGGTGTTTATGTATCAAGTAAAATGCTTGAAAACAAAACACTTAGAATTCAAGGTTAGGCTCAAAGTGAAAAAAAAGCACTCCCTCAAAGATCAAGGCTCTGAGCATCAATGATTAGAGAGTCAAGAAAAGAAACAAATGAGCTTAATGAAGTCCTCTAATTAAATGCTTGTGGTGCTTATGTATCAAGTGGTAATACCTGAAAACAAAGCATTTAGAAGTCGTAGCTTTGTTATCAACTCATGGGACAAAGCACCCAAAAGGAGAAGCTAATAAGAAAATCAAAAGCTTGTTTCAAGGAAGAAATATAAGAGAAAGATTTCATAAATTGAGCTAGATAGAAGCATCAATCATTTACATCTCTTTTGTGATTGTAGCATACTTAGAAAACTAGCTAACCATGAATATTGAGTTGCTATTCTTCTTACCTTGGATTGTCAATCTTTAATGCATGATTCTTTTCTTGCTTGGGGACAAGCAAGGTTTAAGTTTGGTGTTGTGATGACATGTCACCATGTCATGTTTTTCTATGCTTATTCATACAAGAAATTGATGATTTGTGCTTGAATAATGAATGCTTTTGTAGTTAATTGGTATATTTCCTTGATCTTTTAATTTTATAAATCTTGTAGGAAATAAGAAGAAAAAGAAGCAAAGAAGCACAAAATAAGCTAAAAAGGAGAAAAAAAGAGCTTTGGGGCACACTTTGAAGTTGGAGCACACTTTAGAGGCTTAAGCCACGCTTTTAAAAGCGTGGCCCATGACCAAATCAAGGAAGAGAAGCGTGGCCCAAAGGAAGAAAAGCGTGGCTCAAAACAAGGAGCAAGAGCACAAAGCTCTTGCCAAGAGCTTAGAGCTCTTGTGGAGAGCTTTACTTCAAATAATCAAAAGCCAAGCTCTTGCCAAGAGCTTAAAAGCTCTTGCCAAGAGCTTTATCTAAAGCACATGGAAGAAGGAAGCAAGGCAAGCTCACATGCAAAGCTCTTGCTGAAAGCTCTTGCCAAGAGCTTTTTCGGGCTTGCCTCAAGGAAAATGAGCTTGGAGGCAAAAATTTTCGCTAAGTTAAACTTGAGCGCTCACAACATAACCATGCCTCCTTCAAAGGGCCATAACTTGAGCTACAGAAGTCCGATTGATGTGCTTCTAGTTGCGTTGAAAAGCTGACATTCAGAGCTTTCCAATGATATATGACAATCCATATTTGGCAAGAAATTGAGCCATGAGTGAAAGGCATCTTTAAGGACCAAAAACAAGTAAAAATGAATCAAAGTGGCTTCACCAGGATTCGAAGAGGGAGACCAAGGGAAGCAAGGAAGTAGCGCTCTCCTTGAGAGCTCTAAAGCTCTCAAGGAGAGCTTTATCGTGGGTCTCCTCATGAAAATGTAAGAAAAATGTCTCACAAAATACTTCCATCATGGTTCGAACTTGGAGTTTCTCTCCAAAACAAAGGGGTGCTTCTAATAGAGCTCTTACGGAGAGCTTTGAAGCTCTTGGGGAGAGCTTTGCCCTGGGAGTGTGACCTATGGTCCAAAAATCAAATTAATTCAATCCTGCACCAAAATTTAAAAGCCCATGGACATCACTTCAAGGCACAAGAACAAGTTAGCTTAGGAATTTATTTTTAATTGTAATTTGTTTAGAATTTCATTTTTTATTTTCATTTTCATTTTGTGAAAAGCCTATAAAAAGGCATCTGTTTCATTTCTTTTAGAGGGGAGCTCCATTGAGAAGGCTAGCTCCAATAGGGAGTTTTGCACTCTTTAGTTTTCATTTTGCTTTCTCTCTTAGTTTTCTATTCTGTTTTAAAATTTTGGATTGAGATTGGAAGGAATTCTGTTTTCATTCTCCATCTGCAACTCCTCTTGTTATTTTTCTGCATAATTCAAGAAATTGTGATTTGAATCAAAGCTTTCATTTAGTGCTTCCATTTGTCTTTATTCTTCAATCTGTTTGCTGTTGGATCAAGGAAGGAATTGAGATCTAGACTTGTTTTCTAGTCTCTTTGATTTCCTGAGATCTTCAATTTCATTTTGCAATTAAGCTGAATTTCATCTCTGTTTAGCTTTCTCAAGCAATTTTGCTTTGCTGTTCTTTTTTTACTGTTTCATTGAAATTGTTGAGTGCTCTTTGAGATTTCAAAATTGATTTAAGTCTTCTTGCTGATTTCCTTTTCTGCTACAATTTCCTTCTCTGCAATTTTTACTTTCTGCTCATATTGCTCCCAATTTACTTTCCTGCATGTGTGTTTCTCTGCACTTTACATTTCAGCCACTATGATCTGAATTTACTTTTCATGCAATTTTAATTTCCTTGCAATTGTTCTAAGCTTTGATCTACTGCTTTCATTTAATTTCCCTGCTCCCACTCCCCTTTATATTTGATGCAATTTACATTTCTTGTCATTTAAGATTCTGTCAATTTATATTTCGTGCTCTTTAAGATTCTGCTCATTTACTTTCTGCAATTTTACATTCTGTTGATCAATTTCACCCAATCACTCAATGTTAGCTTGACTAAACTAATCACCCACTAAAGTTGCTTGATCCATCAATCCCTGTGGGATCGACCTCACTCTAAGTGAGTTTTACTACTTGATGCGACCCGGTATACTTGCCGGTGAGTTTTAGGTGATTGGAATTCGTTTTCCAAAAGTGATTGGAATTTGTTTTCCAAATTATCCATCACCTTGGCTTGGGGAAAATTAGCATATGGGATACTAGAGTTGTAATGTCCAACATTTAGTGATAATTCTTGGATTTTTAATTGTTCTTGCTTCCACTAACGCTAGCTTTTTACTAAGGTAATTAGTACGTGAGCTAGGATTTGTGGATTAATAACAATTATGCTCACTTGACTTACTCTTCGATGTTAAGGGTTGACTAGGTGAGATTAATCCATTATAATTATCATAGTTGTGGTTATGACAAGGAAGGAATGCGATAACTCATCCCAAGTCAAGGTTCCATTTATGTTTTGAACCACATCTCCATCATTTAAAAACATTACTTGTCCATATTAGTTCTTTTATTCCTTTATTAGTTTATTAATTGCAATTTTGATTGTTCTTTTATTCCTTTAATTGTTCGCCTCCTTATTGAATACCCCTTGATTTTTACAACTAAAATTGTACGCTTGTTGTCACTAGTTCCTAGGGAGAACGACCCGAGGTTTAACTACTCTCGGTTATTTTTATTTGAATTAAACTTTGATTGGGAGAGTTACTTGTCGGTTTGGACTATGCTACCGACCAAAAAATTGTTTTGCTAAATTTTTGAATCGGCATTTCCCTCTCCTATCACCCACCATGGATATGGCCAGACAAGTCCAACAAATGGTATGGACCTTATACCGTGAACAATATCCTCTCCTTGGAACACATTGAAATCATAGATAAAGACAATGGAAGGACATTCACAGTGAGAAGGGAGGCATTGGAGCACTATGATCCACCTCCAACTTAGCAAGAAGAAGCGCTTGTTAGGAGGTAACCCGACCATCGGTAACCTTTTATTTTCTCTTTAATTTTGTTTTGTTTTTAATTTTGTTTGTTTTATTGGAATAAGCTCTTGTATCACTTATTTGTTTTACTATCTAATCATGATTATTCATAACTGCATCACCACTATTTTTCTTTGTTGCTTGAGGACAAGCAACCACTCTATGTTTGGTGTTGGAGGCTAGGCTCTACATAGCCTAAAAGACAATGAAAAAGGAGGTATCTTTGAGGTTTAATTTCTTATATGTTGCATCTATTTTGATAATCATGATTCAATCTTCCTCATTTCACCTAACTTTTAAAATTGCTTCCACCCAATATTCTAAGCATGTAACAAATAGTTTTTGAATGGAAAAAGTTGAAGAAAATTTTTAAAATTTGGGACAAAAAAAGATTAAGAAAAGTAGAGGTTCTGATAGTATGATTGTGTCATGAGGTCACATGTTTATGAAAACTTGAATGGAGAGTTCTAAGACATGGGATGAATATTAAAAGAGTATTATGAAGGTTTTCAAAAATCTATAAAACCAAGAAGTAGCAAAGAAAAGCAAAAAAAAAGTAAGCCTCAAGGCTCTGAACACCAATGCCTAGGAAGTTTAAAAAAGAACCAAATTTTAAAGAGTTGTTTTCCTAGTTAAGTGCTTATGGTATGACTTTGTCGAGAAAATCTTAAGACAGAACATTTAGAGTCAAAGCTGTAACACCCTACCACATAGAGCCTTACGCTTAAGTTATAAGGCAGAGGTGGCAAGGTATTACAACCTCTAAAAGAAAAAGACGTATATATAAATATAGTTGAAAGAAATTATAACAAGGAGCCTTGAAGAAAAAGCTAAACAAAGTCAAAACAGAAAATCGCATCACACTCGTACAGATAAGCATAAAACAGATAACGAGATCAAAAGGAAAGATAAAACATATATAAAGAACAAAGTTCCAAAAGATACAAATATCAAGCTCCAGACTCGACTTGCAAAGCTAAGGCCGGCCAAAGTATATATATAAAATAAACACCCGTTTCTCCACTTCACCCTCTAAGAGGGACAAAATACAAGTTATATACAGAGGAGAAGATAACTACATATATATAAAATCTAAACACAAGAAAGAAAAGACCCAAAATATAGTTCTTCGCTTCCATGGAGGGTCTGCAGATGCTCAACGAGGTGACTCTTGACCTGCATCTGAAAAAAATAATATATGTATGGAAGGAGAAACAGATGTTCTCATCATGGTAAAAGTTCCCACATAGATAATATATAAGATCACGGGAAAGCCAGAGGCATTCCTAGAACTCCAACACTCGAAATCAAACTTAAAATTTATTGTAAACTAAAAGTCTCGGTAATCTATCTAAGGAATTCTAGCTCTAATCTAACTATGCACCTTCTGTCTCCTCCGAACCTCCTAACCACCGGGCAAAACAACCCTTATCACGCCTCTGCCAGGAGAGGGTCTCTCAGATACATACACATGCAAGTCAAACAAAGAAAACACGGGTAGGGTACAGATACAGCAAGTAAGCAAGTAGCAGATAAACATAGTTAAGCAGTTAGGGAAACCAAAACAATGCACACTCAAGCAAAACACACAAATGCATATGATGCATGCCTGTCCTATGGCTGATGAGTCTCATCTATCGGTTACATAGCCAAACCCGACATGTCCAGTAGTTAACGATGGACAGTTCCTCTATGTGTGTATACCCAAGCTCTAAAATATCCACATTTCAGGGTATTTATTTGCTCTAATTGGGTGGATTTTATCAACTTTTCCAACACTTATTCCATGAAATAGCTTGGTTTTGTAAATTCTCCATAAATTGTGCTCAAAAGTAAAAACATGCTTCTCATGCCTTAATTTCTAAATTTCATTTACTTTAATTCCATTTGATGCCTTGATTTTGAGTGATTTCAGGTTTACAAGGCTAATATGGATTGAAGAAGTGAGGAAAAAGCATGCCAAAGTGGAGAAATCATGAAGAAATGAAGTTTGGAGCTTTTCAGCAGTGTGCGCACACACAAGTATGCATGCGTACGCACAAGTGAGAGTCAGCAAGTGTGCGTGCGCACAACCTTATGTGCGTACGCACAAGTGGAAAAAGAGAAAGTGTGCGTAGAACACGTCTGTACGTATGCACAGGTCCCAACATGTGACCTCATTAATGCAATTCGCTGGCTACGAATTTTGGGCCCCCAAAACTCAATCCAACTCATTTCTGAAGCTATTTCAACCCTAATTCAAGTGGAGGCAAGGAGAGAGCACTTAGTTTTAGGTTTTTCTAGGTCCTTGTCTTAGTTTTCTTGAGAGAGAAGCTCCCATTCTCTCTAGAATTTAGGTTTTCTTAGTTTAATTCTCTTTAATTTTAGTCTTTAATCCTTGTTTTAGTGTAGTTTCCTTCATGTTTTCATGCTTTATTGTCTTAATCCTCTTAGTTCTTCTTCTTAATTTCTCATTTATGTCACTTTTCATTTTATGAACACTCTTGTAATCTTAATTTTCTATTAACGCAATTTAATGTTTCTTTGCTTATTGTTATTTAATTCAGTTGTTATTATGATTTTCTTGCACTTGGTAGTTAGATTTTATTTTTAAGGCAATTTAATATTATCTTATTCTCATGCATACCAAGTGTTTGATAAAAATGTTTTGCTTAGTTTTTACTTAGTTTTTTTTCACTCTTGGCTTGGAGTTGAAGGCTTTGGTGATCCTTGAGTCATTGATGTCCATTCTTGACAGATATATTTGAGTAGTTTGTTGATTTGGTTTCCTCTAACTCTAAGTCTTCCATTAATAGAGTTGACTTGGACTTGTGGATTGAAATCAATTATGCCTATTTGACTTATCCTCAATATTAGGGTTGACTAAGTAGGATTAACTCTTCATAATCATCATATGTTTGTGGTCAATGACTAGGATAGGTAACCTTAGCTCTCAATTCATGCCAAGAGGTTCCTTAGCACTTGAATTTTCCTTTCTCTTGATTAATTGCCTTTGAATTCAATTGCTTTCATTTAATTCCTTGCATCTTTATTTACTTTCTTGCTATTTACATTACTTATCTCTTACCATCATATCCCTTCACCTGATAGCCAATAATTGATCACTTAATTGCAACTCCTAAGGAAGACGACCCGGTACTCAAAACTCTAGGTTGATATTTTTATTGATTGTGACATCTTTTGAATTAAAATTTGATTGATGGTCAATTGTAGGGTTGGGACTATAATTGCAACGCTGGTGCAGGGAATTGCAATCACACCTTTGCAACTCCGCACAACTAACCAGCAAGTGCACTGGGTCGTCCAAGTAATACCTTACGTGAGTAAGGGTCAATCCCACGGAGATTGTCGGCTTGAAGCAATCTATGGTTATCTTGTAATTCTTAGTCAGGAGATTAGTGATAAAACTGATTTTGTTTACGAAAAGTAAATAACATGAATTGAATAATACTTGTGATTCAGTGATGAGGAATAGGTTCCGGAGATACTCTGTCGTCTGAATCTATACTTTTCTACTGTCTTCTTCTCCAAACACGCATGGCTCCCTTCTATGGCAGGCTGTATATTGGTGGATCACCATTATCAATGGCTACCATCCGTCCTCTCAGATGAAAAATACCAGGTACGGTTTCTGTATGGCTAATCATCTGTCGGTTCTCACTTGTGTCGGAATAGGATCTCTCTATCCTTTTGCACACTATCACTGCGCCCAACATTCGTGAGTTTGAAGCTCGTCATAGTCATCCCTTTCCAGGTCCTACTCAGGATACAACAAACAAGGTTTAGACTTTTTGGATCCCAGGAATGCTGCCAATTAGTTCTAGCCTCTACCACGAAGGTTCTAATCTCACGGACTCGGTCGGTGGATCAGAGACCCAAGAGATATGCACTCAAGCTGTCGCCCAATGACTACGTTGAGCTTAGATAGAATGGGAGTGGTTGTCAGGCATGCGTTCATAAAGTTGAGAATGATGATGAGTGTCACGGATCATCATATTCTTCATATTGAAGTACGAGTGAGTATCTTATAACAGAATCAAGCGTATTTGAAAAGAAAACAATAGTAATTGCATTAATCCATTAAGACACAGCAGAGCTCCTTACCCCCACCTATGGGGTTTAGAGACTCATGCCACCAAAGATACAATATGAGATGTAAAAAAAATGTCATGAGTTGCTAAATGAATCACTAAAAGTAGTTTTTATACTAAACTAGAAACTTAGGTTTACAAAAAATGAGTAACTAGGTGCAGATAGTGTAGAAATCCACTTCCAGGGCCCACTTGGTGAGTGTTTAGGCTGAGCTTTCAAGCTTCCACGTGCATATGCCTTAAATTGGAGTTAAACGCCACCCTGGGTGCCAAAATGGGTGTTTAACGCCAAGAAGTGTGCCAGTTCTGGCATTTTACGCCAGAAAGTATATGGCTGGCGTTTAACGCCAGTTTGGGCCATCAAATCTCGAGCAAAGTATGGACTATTATATATTTCTGGAAATCCCAAGATGTATACTTTCTAACGCAATTGAGCGCGCGCCAATTGGCCTTTTGTAGCTCCAAAAAATCCATTTCGAGTGCAGGACGGTCAGAATCCAACAACATCTGCAGTTCTTTCTAAGCCTCTGAATTAGACTTTTGCTCAGGTCCCTCAATTTCAGCCAGAAAATACCTAAAATTATAGAAAAATACACAAACTCATAGTAAAGTCCAGAAATGTAATTTTTGCATAAAAACTAATAAAAATATAATAAAAAGTAATTAAAACATACTAAAAACTATGTAAAAACAATGCCAAAAAGGGTATAAATTATCCGCTCATCACAACACCAAACTTTAATTATTGCTTGTCCCCAAGCAACTAAAAACAAAATAGGATAAAAAGAAGAGAAAATACAGTAAAATTCAAAAATATCAATGAAGATTAGTTTTAATTAGATGAGCGGGACTAGTAGCTTTTTGCCTCTGAACAGTTTTGGCATCTCACTTTATCCTTTGAAGTTCAGAATGATTAGCATCCATAGGAACTCAGAATTCAGATAATGTTATTGATTCTCCTAGTTTAGTATGTTGATTCTTGAACACAGCTACTTTATGAGTCTTGGCCGTAGCCCTAAGCATCTTGTTTTCCAGTATTACCACCGGATACATAAATGCCACAGACACATAACTGGGTGAACCTTTTCAGATTGTGACTCAGCTTTGCTAGAGTCCCCAGTTAGAGTTTCCCAGAGTTCTTAAGTACACTCTTTTTTTCTTTTTACTTTGGACCACGATTTTAACCGCTCAGTCTCAAGTTTTTCACTTGACACCTTCACGCCACAAGCACATGGTTAGGGACAGCTTGATTTAGCCGTTTAGGCCTGGATTTTATTCCTTTTGGGCCCTCCTATCCACTGATGCTCAAAGCCTTGGATCCTTTTTACCCTTGCCTTTTAGTTTAAAGGGTTATTGGCTTTTTCTGCTTGCTTTTTCTTTTTCTTTATTTTTTTCTTTTGCAAGCTTTGTGTTTTTCACTGCTTTTTCTTGCTTCAAGAATCAATTTTATGATTTTTCAAATTATCAATAACATTCTCTTTTTTCATTATTCTTTCAAGAGCCAACAAATTTAACATTCATAAACTTCACTATAAAAAATATGCACTGTTCAAGTATTCATTCAGAAAACAAAAAGTATTGCCACCACATCAAAATAACTAAACTAATTTCAAGATAAATTTTGAAATTATGCACTTCTTGTTCTTTTGCAGATAAAAACATTTTTCATTTAAGAAAGGTGAGAGATTCATGGAATCATTTATAGCTTTAAGACATAGACTCTAAACAATAATGATCATGTAATGAAGACACAAACATAGTTAAAACATAAAGCATAAAAACCAAAAACAGAAAAGAAAATAAACAAGGAGATTAAAGAACGGGTCCACCTTAGTGATGGTGGCTTCTTCTTCCTCTTGAAGAACCAATGGAGTTCTTGAGCTCCTCTATGTCTGTTCCTTGCCTTTGTTGCTCCTCTTCCTAGAGGTTTCTCTGGCCTTAGGTGCCGTTAGTGGTTATGGAAAGCAACAAGCTGAGCTTTTCCACACCAAACTTAAAAGGTTTGCTCGTCCTCGAGTAAAATAAAATATAAGGGAGTAGAAGAGGAATGATGCAATTAATTTTGACAACTTATTACTATATACAAGAAAAATTAAAAAGAGTGGAAAAGAATTTTGAAAAGATATGTAAGTTTTGAAAACATTTTGGAAGGAATTGAAAAGAATTGAAAAAGAATTAAAAAAGAATTGAAAAGATTATTAATTTTTGAAAATAGAAATTGAAAGATGAACGTTTAAAATATGTTTGATGCAAAAGAAAATTATGAATTAAAACATGAAAAATTAAAAAAAAATCAAATTAGAAACAAAATTACCTCCCTTGTGTTATCCTGGTGTTAAACGCCCAGAATACTATCCATTCTGGCGTTTAACGCCCACTTGACTGCCTTTTTGGGCATTTAACGCCCAACCAGATCCCTGGCGGGCATTAAACGCCAAGAATCCTTCTTTACTGGGCATTTTTCTGAATGCCCAGAATGCTGCCATTTCTGGCGTTAAACGCCCAGAATGCTGCCTGCATGGGCGTTTAAACGCCCATTCTGCTATCCTTACTGGCGTTTAAATGCTAGTAAGCCTGTCCTCCAGGGTGTGCTATTTTTTTATGCTGTTTTTGATTCCGCTTTAGTTCTGCAGCTATTTTTGTGACTCCACATGATCATCAACCTAAAGAAAACATAAACTAACAATGGAAAATGAAATGAAAAAGTAATTAACATAGATAAATAAGATTGTGTTGCCTCCCAATAAGCACTTCTTTAATGTCTTTAGCTGGACTTTTACTGAGCTTTTTAATTTAGTCTCAGTTTTGAGCACTCTTGCTCAACATTGCCTTCAAGATAATGTTTCACTCTCTGTCCATTAACAATGAACTTTTTGTCAAAGTCACTATCCTGAAGCTCTACATATCCATATGGTGACACGCTTATAATCACATATGGTCCCTTCTACCGGGATTTCAGTTTCCCAGGTAACAATCTGAGCCTATAGTTAAACAGCAGAACCTTCTGCCCTGGCTCAAAGACTCTAGATGACAGCTTTCTATCATGCCATCTTTTTGCTTTTTCCTTGTAAATTTTAGCATTTTCGAAAGCATTGAGTCTGAACTTCTCCAGCTCATTCAACTGGAGTAATCTTTTCTCTCCAGCTACCTTAGCATCTAGGTTTAGGAACCTGGTTGTCCAGTAGGCCTTGTGTTCCAGTTCCACTGGAAGATGACAGGCTTTTCCATACACAAGCTGGTATGGAGAGGTCCCTATAGGAGTCTTGAATGCGGTTCTGTATGCCCACAGAGCATCATCTAGACTTCTTGCCCAATCCCTTCTACAGGTACTTACAGTCCGTTCCAGGATTCACTTTAGTTCTCTATTTGAGACTTCAGCCTGCCCATTTGTCTGTGGATGATATGGAGTGGCCACTTTATGGTTAATTCCATATCGGACCAGAGTAGAGTCAAGCTGTTTATTGCAGAAATGAGTGCCTTCATCATTGATCAGTATCCTAGGGACACCGAACCTGCTGAAGATATGCTTCTGGAGGAACTTCATCACTGTCTTAGTATCATTAGTGGGTGTTGCAATTGCCTCTACCCATTTAGATACATAGTCTACTGCCACCAGAATATAAGTGTTTGAGTATGATGGTGGGAAAGGCCCCATGAAGTCAATACCCCATACATTAAACAACTCAATCTCTAAGATCCCTTGCTGAGGCATGGCAAAACCGTGAGTTAGATTACCAGCTCTCTGGCAACTGTCATAGTTACGTACAAACTCTCGGGAGTCTCTATAGAGAGCAGGCCAGTAGAAGCCGTATTGGAGAACCTTTGTGGCTGTTCGCTCACCTCCGAAATGTCCTCCATATTGTGATCCATGGCAATGCCATAGGATCTTCTGTGCCTCTTCTCTAGGCACACATCTACGGATTACTCCATCTGTACACCTCTTAAAGAGATATGGTTCATCCCACAAGTAGTACTTTGCATCAGAAATCAATTTTTTTGTTTGCTGCTTACTGTACTCTTTGGGTATGAATCTCACAGCTTTATAATTTGCAATGTCTAGAAACCACGGTACTTCCTGAATGGCAAAGAGTTGCTCATCTGGAAAGGTTTCGGATATCTCAGTAGGAGAGAGGGACGCTCCTGCTACTGGTTCTATCCAGGATAGGTGATTGACGTTTGGATTTTTGCCAGTAAAAAATGTCATAAAAACAGTCGTGTTGTAGATATAGTCTCTAAACCGACAAAAATCCCTTCGTACAAACGTTTTGGTTGTCACAAGTAACAAACCCCTTTGAAATTGATAACCGAGTATTCAAACCTCGGGTCGTCTTCTCAAGGAATTGCAGGGAAGTATGTTCTTATTATTGGTTATGAAGATTGTAAATTGGGGGTTTTGGAAGTAAGGAAGCAATATGTTGCACAAAAAGAATAAAATAAAATAGTAATAATAAAATAAACTCTTGGCAAGGTATGAAGAACTGGAGGTCATATCCTAGTTATCCTTATCAATTGTGATGAGAATTGGATTCTTCCCCCACCTTATTAACCTCTAGCTATGAAGGTATGTTAAGTGGACAAATTAATTCCAATTTTCAATCAACAATGAGTTTGATAACTCAAGAGTTACCAATGTCTCAACCAAAGCCAAAAGAGAAAAATCCAAATTATTTATATAATAAAAAGGAGCAATCATAAGTCTGAAATACCTCAAGAAATATATTAAATAGAAAATCAATCTAAACATAGAGAGTCATAAACAAAATTGAGAAAAGCAATAAAAGAACATTGAACCTGGGATTGAGAGTCACTCTAAAACTAAGAGAAATCCCAAATCCTAATCCTAAGAGAGAGGAGAGAACCTCTCTCTCTAAAAACTACATCTACTCCTAAAATTGTGAATGTGAGAGCCTCCTTCTGAATGGATGCAATCCCCCACTTTATAGCCTCTAATCTGTGTTTTCTGGGCCGCAAACTAGGTCAAAAACAGTCCAGAATTCGCTGGTTTCGAATTCAACTGCGCTGATTTTTGTCACTGCGACGTGGCCACATGGATCACGCGGTCGCATCACCTAGCGTCAAGGGAACCAAAGCATATTATATATCAAATCGAAGCCCCGGACATTAGCTTTCCAACGCAACTAGAACCGCGTCGTTTGGACCCCTGTAGCTAAAGTTATAGCCATTTGAGTACGAAGAGGTCAGGCTAGACAGCTTAGCAATTTCTCCAACTTCTTGCATTCCTTCCACTTTTGCATGCTTTCTTCCCATCCTCCAAGCCATCTAAAACACTTAACACACATATCAAGACATCTAATGGTAATAAGAGAGGATTAATAATAAGCAATTATAAGATCAAAGAAGCATGTTTTCAATCATAGCACAAAATCATGAAGGAAATATAAAACCATGCAAATATTATGAATAAGTGGGTAAAGAGTTGATGAAATCCACTCAATTGAGCACAAGATAAACCATAAAATAGTGGTTTATCAGTGATCAGCTACTTGGTTCTCTGTCCTTTTTCTGTCTCTTATTTCTATATCAAACTCTTGCAGCAGCAACACCCATCTTATGAGTCTACGGTTTGAATCCTGCTTTGTAAGGAGATATTTTACAGTAGCATGGTCAGTGTACACAATCACTTTTGATCCCACTAAATAATATCTAAACTTGTCAATGGCATAAACCACTTCAAGTAACTCCTTTTCTGTGGTTGTGTAATTCTTCTGTGCGTCATTCAAATTATGGCTAGCATAGTAAAAGACATGCAGAATCTTGTCATGCCTTTGTCCCAATACTGCACCAATGGTATGGTCACTGGCATCACACATTAATTCGAATGGTAATGTCCAGTCTGGTGCAGAAATGACTGGTGCTGTGACCAGCTTAGATTTCAGAGTCTCAAACGCCTGCAGACACTCTGTGTCAATGACAAATGGCGTGTCAACAGCTAGCAGATTGCTCAGAGGTTTTGAAATTTTTGAAAAATCCTTTATAAACCTCCTATAGAATCCTGCGTGCTCCAGAAAGCTTCTGAATGCCTTAACATTGGCAGGTGGTGGTAATTTTTCAATTACCTCTACCTTAGCTTGATCCACCTCTATTCCCTTGTTCAAAATTTTATGCCCAAGGACAATTCCTTCAGTCACCATAAAGTGACATTTCTCCTAGTTTAAGACTAGGTTAGTCTCTTGGCACCTTTTCAGAACAAGTGCTAGATGGTCAAGACAGCAGCTGAATGAGTCTCCAAATTCTGAGAAGTCATCCATGAAGACTTCCAGAAATTTCTCTACCATATCAGAGAAGATAGAGAGCATGCACCTCTGAAAGGTTGCAGGTGCATTGCACAGACCAAATGGCATCCTTCTTGTAGGAACCAGTTTATTCTTTTCATTATGAACCACTATCATTCCTCCCTTCTTAGGGACAACTTGGACAGGGCTCAACCAGGGGCTATCAGAAATAGGATAAATAATCCCAGCCTCTAGTAACTTAGTGACCTCTTTCTGTACCACCTCCATCATGGCTGGATTCAGCCGCTGACGAATCGGTTTTTCTATCGGTAAAGAAATATAAAAATATGATCGCGTTGTAAGTATAGCTTCTAAACCAACAAAAAATCCTTTCGTACAAACATTTTGGTTGTCACAAGTAACAAACCCCTTTAAAATTGATAACCGAAGTATTTAAACCTCAGGTCGTCTTCTCAAGGAACTGCGGGGAGGTGTTCTTATTATTGGTTATGAGTTTTGTAAATTGGGGGTTTCAAAAGTAAGGAACAAGTGATTTAAATGACAAGTAAAATAAATAAATAATTGTAAAATAAACTCTTGGCAAGGTATGAGAACTGGAATTTCTATCCTAGTTATCCTTTTCAATGGTGATGATAATTGGGTTTTGATCCCACTTAGTTAACCTTTACTAAACAAAGGAAGGTCAAGTAGACTAATCAATTTGATCCTCAAGTCCTAGTCAATTCCTAAGGAAAGACTAGAGTTATTGAAATTCGATTCAATTACCAAAAATAACAATTATCAATCACGATGAGTTTGATAACTCAAGAGTCTCCAATTAATCAATTAAAGCCGAGAATATGAAGAGCTAAATCATAAATCTGAAATACCTCAATTGCATTAATAAAAGAAAATCAATCTAAACATAAAGAATTCATAAGCCAATTTGGCAACATAAGTAATTAAATGAGAGCATTAAAGTATCTGAAAGTAAAAGAAAATTATAAAGTAAAAGAGATATTGAACCTGATAAAGAGTTGAAATACTAAATCCTTTAAGAGGAATCCTAATCCTAAAACCTAAGAGAGAGGAGAGGACCTCTCCCTCTAAAAACTACATCTAAACTATGAAAAGTTAATTATCGAAAGGTCTCCTGAATGGATGCATTCCCCCACTTTATAACCTCTAATATGTGCTTTTTGTACTTGGATATTGGCCAAAAAGAGTTTCAGAAATTGCTGGGAGCGTTTTCTATAGTTTCTGGTGCGTGGCGTCTGTCACACGTCCGCGTGGGTCACACGGTCGCGTCATCTGGAGTTTTCCTTGTCACGCGTTCGCTTCGGTCACGCGTGCGTGTCATCTGCGTTCTGCTCAAGGCGCGCGTCCGCGTCCATCACACATTCGCGTCGCTGCCTTTTCGCGCTGGGCATGCGGCCGCGTCGTCCATGCATTCGCGTCGCTGCCAGTTCCTTCAAAAACTCCATTTTGTGCATTCCTTCAATTTTTGTATGTTTTCTTTCCATCCTTTAAATCATTGCTGCCTTAGGAGATCTGAAAATACTCAACACACAAATCACGGCATCGAATGGTAGTAAAAGGTAATTAAAATAATTTCTTTTAAAGCATAGAAAAACATATTTTTCACATATATCACATAATAAGGAAGGGAAAGTAAAACCATGCAATTTCACATGAATAAGTGGGTGAAGGGTTGAATAAATCACTTGAATTGAGCACAAAATATATCATAAATTATGGGTTTATCAGCCGCCTCTGTGGTTGAACCACTGGCTTAGCATCATCCTCCAATAGGATCTTGTGCATGCCAGTGGGCTAATGCCCTTAAGATCACTTATGGACCTCCCAAGAGCTGTCTTGTGTGTCTTTAGCACCTGAATTAGTGCTTTCTCTTCCTGTGGCTCTAAAGCAGAGCATATGATTATTGGAAAAGTGTCATCTTCTCCCAGAAATGCATATTTCAGGGACGGTGGTAGTGGTCTGAGCTCGGGTTTAGGAGGCTTCTCCTCTTCCTGAGGAGTTTTCAGAGGTTCTTCTGTTTTCTCTGGTTCCTCCAGATCAGGCTGAACATCTTTAAAAATGCCCTCTAGCTCTGATTCGAGACTCTCAGTCATATTGACCTCTTCCACTAGGGAGTCAATAAGATCAACACTCATGTAGTCGTTTGGGGTGTCTGGATGCTGCATAGCTTTGACAGCATTCAACTTGAACTCATCCTCATTGACTCTTAGGGTCACCTCCCCTTTTTGGACATCAATGAGGGTTCGTCCAGTCGCTAGAAAAGGTCTTCCTAGAATGAGAGTTGCACTCTTGTGCTCCTCCATTTCCAGCACCACAAAGTCAGTGGGAAAGGCAAATGGCCCAACTTTGACAATCATGTCCTCAATTATGCCTGATGGAATTTTAGTAGAGCCATCAGCAAGTTGGAGGCATATCCGGGTTGGTTTAACTTCATCAGTCAAACCAAGCTTTTTAATAGTGGATGCAGGTATCAGGTTGATACTTGCCCCAAGATCACATAGAGCTGTCTTGGTACAAGCACCCTCTAATGTGCATGGCATCATAAAGCTTCCGGGATCTTTAAGCTTCTCTGGTAAGCTTTTCAGAATGACTGCACTGCATTCTTCAGTGAGAAAAACTTTTTCAGTTTCTCTCCAATCCTTCTTATGACTTAAGATCTCTTTCATGAACTTAGCATAAGAGGGTATTTACTCAACTGCCTTTGCAAACGAAATCTTTATTTCAAGAGTCCTGAGATAGTCTGCAAAGTGGGCAAATTGTTTATCCTGTTCTGCTTGGCAGAGTTTCTGAGGATAAGGCATCTTGGCTTTATATTTTTTAACCTTAGTTGCTGCAGGTTTGCTTCCTACAGAAGTGGTTGGAGAAGCCTATCTAAGGGGGTTGTTATCAGCATTTGCAGGTGTCTGATCCCTCATTGGCATTTGAACGCCAGAATTGGGTGCTGTATGGGCGTTTAATGCCCGATTGCCACCCTTTTCTGGCGTTTAGACGCTAGAATTGGCCATCCACTGGGCGTTTAACGCCAAATTTTCACCCTTTTCTGGCGTTTGAACGCCAGAATCATTCCTCTCTGGGCTCTTACTGTCCTCAGAGGGATTTTGGGCAGTGGCTTGGTCATCCTTTGTCAGTTGTTCCATTCTTGGCTTTCTGCTGCTTTGAGTTGAGACATTTAATGTCTTCCCACTCCTTAAATGAACAGCTTGGCATTCTTCTGTTATCTGTTTAGATAACTGATGTCTTGTCTGATCCAATTGTGCTTCTATATTCTTGTTAGCTTTTTTAGTGTCTTGTAGCATCTCTTCAAATTCTGCTAACTATTTTGTTATAAGCAACAATTGCTGATTGAATTCAACAACTTGTTTTGGAGTACTAAGTTCAGTAGATAGTGCTTTAGCCTCTTCTTTCATGACTGACTCCCTACTTAAGTACAGATGCTGATTGCTAGCAACTGTATTAATGAGCTCTTGAGCCTCTTCAATTGTCTTTCTCATATGTATAGATCCACCAGCTGAGTGGTCTAGAGACATCGAGGCATTTTCTGTAAGCCCGTAGTAGAAGATGTCTAACTGTACCCATTCTAAAAACATTTCAGAGGCGTATTTCCTTAGCATCTATCCGTACCTCTCCCAGGCATTATAAAGAGATTCATTATCCTCTTGTTTAAAGCCTTGGATGTCCAGCCTTAGCTGCGTCATCCTTTTTGGAAGGAAATATTGATTCAGGAATTTGTCTGATAACTGTTTCCATGTTCTTATGCTTGCTGTGGGTTGGTTATTTAACCACCTCTTAGCTTGGTCTTTTACAGCAAATGGAAACAGTAATAATCTGTAGCATCCTGATCCACTTCTTTATCATGTACTGTGTCAGCAATTTGTAAGAACTGTGCTAGAAACTCAGTAGGTTCTTCCTATGGAAGACTGGAATACTGGAAATTTTGTTGCACCATGATAATGAGTTGAGGGTTTAGCTCAAAATTGCTGGCTCTGATGGGTGGTATGCAGATACAACTCCCATATGAAGTAGTAGTGGGGTTAGCATATGACCCCAGAGTCCTTCTGGACTGTTCATTTCCAATTAGGTCTATGTTGGAGAAAGGGAGATGATGTGGATTGTAATTAAAATTATTTTTTTTAAATTAACAAAATTAAAATAAAGTAAATAAAAATTGATACAAGTTTCGAAAATTAAGAAAAGAAAAGGAAATAACCGAAATTAGAAAACTAAATTAATTAATTAATTAAAAAGATTTGAAAATTTTTGGGTGAGGATTTTCGAAAAAATGAAGAGAGAAAAAGTGGTTAGGAAGTTTTGAAAAAGATATGTCTTAAAATTAAAGATACTTGTAAGAAAATAAATAAGAGAAAAGATTTGAAAAAGATTTGATTTTAAGATTTGAGATTAGAAAAGATAAGATAAGTTAGGTAAGAGAAGATAAGTTTTTTTAAGAGAAGATAAGTTTTTAAATTAAAAAGTTTTGAAATTTAAATTTTAAATTCGAAAATTAAATTTTGAATTTTAAAATTTGAAATTTGAAATTTGAAATTTGAATTTTAAATTTTGAATTTTGAATTTTGAAAAAGTCAACAATATAAGATAAAGATTTTGAAAAAAAGATTTAAATTTTGAAAAGGTTTGATTTTTAAAAATTTAAATTTAAATTTTGAATTTTGAATTTTGAATTTTGGAATTTAATTGAAATTTGATATTTAAATTTGAAATAAGATAAGATAAGATTTTGAAAAAGATATGATTTTTGAAAAAGATTTGAATTTTGAAATTTAAAACAAAAATGACACCAAACTTAAAATTTTAAGATCAAAACAAAGAAAACAAAAAAGAAAACTTTGAATGTCAAGATGAACACCAAGAACACTTTGAAGATCAAGATGAACACCAGGAACAAATTTTGGAAATCTTTAGGAAAATAAAAACACAAAGGAGACCAAACTTAAAAATTTTTATACTTTGGATACTAATAATTCGAAAATGTACAAGAAAAACAAGGAAAGACACTAAACAAGAAAAATTAAAGATCAAACAAGGAAAATAAACAAGAACAACTTGAAGATCAAGAAAGAACAATGACATAAAACTCGAAAATATGAAGAATAAAAAGAGCATACAATTCAAAAAATTGAAAGAAAATAAAAACATGCAATTGACACCAAACTTAAAACATGAAACTAAACTCAAAGGAAAATTAAAGATTAATAAAGAAAAATAAGATTTTTGAAAAGAAAATAAAAGACTCAAATTTAGTGACTCTAAACCAAAAAGATAAATTCTTCCTAATCTAAGCAACAAGATGAACCGTCAGTTATCCAAACTTGAACAATCCCCGGCAGCGGCGCTAAAAACTTGGTACACGGAATTGCAATCACACTTTTGCAACTCCGCACAACTAACCAGCAAGTGCACTGGGTCGTCCAAGTAATACCTTACGTGAGTAAGGGTCGATCCCACGGAGATTGTCGGCTTGAAGCAATCTATGGTTATCTTGTAAATCTAAGTCAGGAGATTAGTGATAAAACTGATTTTGTTTATGAAAAGTAAATAACATGAATTGAATAATACTTGTGATTCAGTGATGAGGAACAGGTTGAGGTTCCGGAGATGCTCTGTAGTCTGAATCTCTGCTTTCCTACTGTCTTCTTCTCCAAATACGCATGGCTTCCTTCCTATAGTCATCCCTTTCCAGGTCCTACTCAGAATACCACAGACAAGGTTTAGACTTTCCGGATCCCAGGAAGGCTGCCAATTGGTTCTAGCCTCTACCACGAAGGTTCTAATCTCACGGACTCGGTCTGTGGATCAGAGACCCAAGAGATACGCACTCAAGCTGTCGCCCAATGACTACGTTGAGCTCAGATTGAACGGGAGTGGTTGTCAGGCATGCGTTCATAAAGTTGAGAATGATGATGAGTGTCACAGATCATCATATTCTTCATATTGAAGTACGAGTGAGTATCTTAGAACAGAATCAAGCGTATTTGAAAAGAAAACAGTAGTAATTGCATTAATCCATTGAGACACAGCAGGGATCCTCACCCCCACCTATGGGGTTTAGAGACTCATGCCGTCAAAGATACAATATGAGATGTAAGAAAAAATGTCATGAGTTGCTAAATGAATATCTAAAAGTAGTTTTTATACTAAACTAGTAACTTAGGGTTACAGAAAATGAGTAACTAGGTGGAGATAGTGCAGAAATCTACTTCCGGAGCCCACTTGGTGAGTGTTTGGGCTGAGCTTTCAAGCTTCTACATGCATATGCCTTAAATTGGAGTTAAACGCCACCCTGGGTGCCAAAATGGGCGTTTAACGCCAAGAAGTGTGCCAGTTCTGGCGTTTTACGCCAGAAAGTTTATAGCTTGCGTTTAACGCCAGTTTGGGCCATCAAATCTCGGGCAAAGTATAGACTATTATATATTTCTGGAAAGCTCAAGATGTCTACTTTCCAACGCAATTGAGAGCATGCCAATTGGGCTTCTGTAGCTCCAAAAAATTCCATTTCGAGTGCAGGAGGGTCAGAATCCAACAGCATCTGCAGTCCTTTCTCAGCCTCTGGATCAGACTTTTGCTCAGGTCCCTCAATTTCTGCCAGAAAATACCTGAAATTACAGAAAAACACAAAAACTCATAGTAAAGTCCAAAAATATGATTTTTGCATAAAAATTAATAAAAATATAGTAAAAAGTAATTAAAATATACTAAAAACTATGTAAAAACAATGCCAAAAATGGTATAAATTATCCGCATGAACAACCTTATGCACCACACTTAGAGCTACCATACCATCAACCTTATGCACCTCATGAACAACCTTATGAATCACACTTAGAGCTACCACAATTCCAACACCAATGCACCACACCACCTCAATACTCTTATCAATACCAACCACCTTCAACATATGAGGACCCTCTCCCACATGATGAACATTCTTTTTCCCCACAACCTTCAACGGAGGAAGCATTCTAATTCTTCCTTCAAGAGTAAGAAGAATACCAAAAGAGGCAAGACAATATCATGGCTACCTTAGCCGGAGCCCTATCCTACTTAGCCTCACTACACTCTTCCAACAATTCAAGCACTTCCATGGATGAAAGTAAAGAATCATCTCAATTGAAGCTTGTGGAGTGGAAGAGAGCTTGGAACTACAAGGAAAAGAAGGGGAATTAAAGCATGATTTGCAAGTGGAGAAGGTTGAATTCAAGGAATTAGAAGAATTGGTTGAAAGACTTGAAGGGGTGGAGATTATACAAGAAGCACTATCACCTCCTTCATTTAAATGGGTAACATCCTTAACCTTAAGCTTCCTTATTCCACTTGAATATGGTTTGATTGAAAATGATAGTCAACTTAGGAATATTTGTGGATTGGAAAATAAAGAAAAATTAGGTAGTGGTTGGAAACATGATCATAGGTTCATAGGAGTTGAATCTTTAAAATTTTGCTTGAATGGTTAGTGTAATTCTCAATTGGATGGTTTTTTTTGGATACTTGAGTAAGAGTTCTAGATACTTGCCACCCAGATGGAATCACATGGATCAACAAGAAGATCGGGTGCGCAAGATTTTGGATCCTGGAGGCTATTGGCGAACCAAACATTGGTGGGAATTTAAGGAAGAATTCAAGCACAAGCCACCATAGCCAAGGTTCTCCCAATTGTCTAGCTTAAAGACAATAAATGAAAGTGCTAGATGGAAGACACCCCACCATGGTAACATCCTTCTAACTTTCTCTTTGTATATAATTTTAATTCATTGCATTTAGTTTCTTGGAGATAGCTTAGGTTTAGCCTAATTTCAAGCTTAATTTGATTAGATTTTAGTTTTGATCATGTGTTCTTGAGGAAGAATATGTTTTCGGGTTGGAAAAGCTATTTTGGATGTCAAGTTGGTGCCTTAAGGCACTAAAAAATTTTTGGAAAAAAACAGAGCATGTACACCTCCCCTGTGCGTACGCACACCTCCCCCAAAATCTGCATCCTGTGCGTACGCATCAACCTGTGCGTACACAAACTCATTAACACAGCCTCTGTTCAGAGCGCTCGCACGCCATGTGTGTGAGCACCCCTTTGCATTTTGCACCCTATCCGTACGCACCAGCTTGTGCGTACGCACACAACCCTAATTTTTGCGTTCTGTGCGCACGCACCCTCCTGTGTGTGCGCACACCAGCTTATACCCCCTCTTGTTCACAGCGCTCGCACACCTTGTGCGTCTGCAGCCCCCTTCTTTTTGCGTTCTGTGCATACGCATGGACCTGTGTGCGTACGCACACACGTCGAGATAGCTGGCAATTTTGAGGTTTCATTTTCTCGGGAAAAAATCATTTTGTGTGCGTACGCACACATTGTGCTCTCGCACACACCAATTTTTACCTTCTCCCAGAGCGCTCACACACTCTTGTTCGTGCGCACACTTCCATTTTACACCTTTTGTGAGTACACACGGTCCTGTGTGCGTATGCACGACCCTATTTTCTCACCACTATACTTCTTTTCTTCTCTTATCTCTATTTTGTTTCTTCTTTTCTCTTCTCCTTTCTTCTTTCTCTTCTCTCTTTTCTCTAACCATCATCTACTACTATCATTCACCACCCACCATACTCACCTTTAGTTAGTTGGTTAGTTAATGTTTAGTTAGTTAGTTAGTTATTGCATTAGTTAGTTTAATTTTCTATTTTTGGTGCTAAGTGTTGGATGATTGAGTTGATTTGTTAATTCTATTTAGATATTGCTGCTGAATTATTGATATTATTGTTGCTATTTATTGTTGGATATCTTCATTGAAGTCATATTTTGTTGCTTGGTATTGAGTACTTCATGTTTAATTTTGTGCATACCAAGAATTCATAACATTGCCTTTGAGAATGCTTTGGGTTTTCTGAATTACATGTTTTGGCCACCATGTAATTTGATTTCATTATCTATCATTAGGCAATTTGTTCTTAGTTGAGGCATTTTTTGTTAAGTGATGCTTGTTATGATTGATTTTTATTTAAGTCACCTAGTTGATGCATTGAAATTAAGGATTTGTAAAATTGAATCATAAGCATACCTAGTGACATTTTTTGAGCTTTTTAAGCTTTGTGGACTATGCTTGCCATGTTTTCTACTTCATGTCAATTAGGTATTGCTTCATTATCCAATTCGCAAATTCCTTGTTTCTTGCTTGAATACTTTTATGCTCCTTTATTACTTGTTTGTTTATCTTGGCATACAAATTTCTTTTAAAAGTATCTCAAGCACACTAGAATGGGTGAAGTGCATGCTTCTTTTGTACAATTGTGACATAGCTTTCTATGCTAGTGTGTGTATTCTAAACCGCGCGCAACTTAGAATACTCACACTTGTTTCTTTCATGTCACAAACTAACTCACTCACTCATTTTAGTGAATATCACCTTATTCCAATAATCCATGCTTCTTTGTTTTTGCATTTACTTGTATTGCCATCTTATTTTCTATTTTTCATGGATGAGTCACCATTAACAACAAAGAAAGCAGGAGGAAAAGCATGTAGCAGCCGATTGATCCACCAGCTGAAGGTAGCAATCCAAAGTCGCCATACCCACTTGCTCACCTTTGAGTGCACGGAGGACCGTGCAACCCTTTAAGTGTGGGGAGGTCGTCACCGATTGACCATCTTGGGTGACATACTCTAATCCCAAATACTTTCACCTTTTATCTTTCTTAGTTGTATATATTTTAGAGCTTTAATTGCATCTTTTCTTAGTTATTGCATTTCTTTGCATATATATAATAAGCTTAATTAAAATGATAAAAATTTTCCAAGAAAAACATTCTTGATAGGGCATTGACATCCTAATTGATTTGAGTTGGAACTTTTGATTGAAACTTGCTTGAAAAATATTGTGGAACATGTTTTTGAGCTAAGAACACATAAGCATGTGAGTTTTGATCCTAATTTTGTGGTTGCATCATATAACCACTATGTTCATTCTTGTGTGTGTTATTCCCTTTTGATGATTGCAATATTTGAATTGTTTGATTCTTTATGTCCATTGTTTGATGTATATATGCATTTACGTGATCGAGGCCATCTTTTCATTAAGCTCACTTACCCAAATAGCCTACCCTTTTATCTTCCTTTGTTAACCAATTTTGAGCCTACTTTAATTCCTTTTTTGTTCTTAATTTTAACACATCACTGTGAAAAACAATAAATGTCCTTTATTTGGATCTTTAATTAGTTTAGGCTAGTAAGAGTGTGTATCATCTAAGTGTGGGAAAATTTGGGAACTTTGGTTGAGGTAAAAGTGGATTTTTATACTTTTGTTGAAAATCTTGGGAATCGGGTACATACTCATGCATTAAATACTTAAACCATATGCATTGACACTCTTGTATATATTTTGTATTGAAAAAGAGAGAGAGAGAGAGAGAAAGAAAATAATAGAAAAGGGGACAAAATGCCCTAAAGTTTGAGAAATAAAAATACATATGGGATGTGAATTGAAAAGAATGCATGAGTGTGTGAAAAATTGAGGAATGGGTAGTTAGGTTTGCTTTGAGTTGTATAGGTTGTTATATATGTTAGTGAGAGCTTAGGCTAATCAAGGATTCAAATATCAAGCTCACTTAACCATATATAACCTTACCTTTACCCTAGCCCCGTTACAACCATGAAAAGTCCTCATGATACTTGTATGCATGCATTGAATGATTGTTGATTGTTAGATGGTAAACAAATCTTAGAAAGCTTGATTAGAAGAGAATTGAGTGAATCAACCCTAAACACTTGAGCGATTTGAGCGTATACACATCCGGTGAGGGGCTCGATTGCTAAAATTCTATATTTCCACCTTTGATTATCTCCTTTCTTGCAAGTTGTTAATTCTTTTCAATAACTCTTATCAATTATGGTTTTGAGTTGGTTATCATTGCTTTGGCCCTTATGTTCATATATGCTTTCTTGGAAATTAATTTATTTTGACTAAGTAGTTGCATTCATGTATATATATTGCATATAGGTAGTTTACTTGCTTTGAATAAATGTAATACCCCTTGTTTCTTTCTTGATGTATATCACGAGGACATGCTATTGTTTAAGTGTGGGGATGTGATGAATCCACATTTCATGGTATTTATTTGCTCTAATTGGGTGGATTTTATCAACTTCTCCTACACTTATTCAATGAAATAGCTTGGTTTTGTAAATTCTCCATAAATTGTGCTCAAAAGTGAAAACATGCTTTTCAGGCCCTTAATTGATAAATTTTATTTACTTTAATTCCATTTGATGCCTTGATGTGTCTGTTGAGTAATTTCAGGTTTACAAGGCTAATATGGATTGAAGAAGGGAGGAAAAAAGCATGCCAAAGTGGAGAAATCATGAAAAAATGAAGTTTGGAGCAATTCAGCAGCGTGCGCATGCACAAGTATGCGTGCGTACGCACAAGTGTGCGTGCGCACAACCTTATGTGCGTACGCACAAGTGGAAAAAGAGAAAGTGTGCATACGCACAGGTCCCAGCATGTGACCTCATTAATGCGATTCACTGGCTGTGAATTTTGGGCCCCCAAAACCCAATCCAACTCATTTCTGAAGCTATTTCAACCCTAATCCAAGTGGAGGCAACGGGGGAGCACTTAGTTTTAGGTTTTTCTATGTTCTTGTCTTAGTTTTCTAGAGAGAGAAACTCCCCCTTCTCTCTAGAATTTAGGTTTTCTTAGTTTAATTCTCTTTAATTTTAGTCTTTAATCCTTGTTTTAGTGTAGTTTCCTTCATGTTTTCTTGCTTTATTGTCTTAATCCTCTTAGTTCTTCTTCTTAATTTCTCTTTTATGTCACTTTTTATTGTATGGACACTTTTCTAATCTTAATTTTTTATTAATGCAATTTAATGTTTCTTTACTTATTGTTATTTAATTGAGTTGTTATTATGATTTTCTTGCACATGGTAGTTAGATTTTATTTTTAATGCAATTTAATATTATCTTATTCTCATGCATACCAAGTGTTTGATAAAAATGCTTGGCTTAGTTTTTACTTAGTTTTTCCTCACTCTTGGCTTGGAATTGAGGACATTGGTGACCCTTCAGTCATTAATGTCCATTCTTGATAGATATATTAGAGTAGTTAGTTGATTTGATTTCCACTAACTCTAAGTCTTCCATTAATAGAGTTGACTAGGACTTGTGGATTGAAATCAATTATGCCTATTTGACTTATCCTCGATGTTAGGGTTGACTAAGTAGGATTAACTCTTCATAATCATCATATGTTTGTGGTCAATGACTAGGATAGTTAACCTTAGCTCTCAATCCATGCCAAGAGGTTCCTTAGCACTTGACTTTTTCTTTCTCTTGATTAATTGCCTTTAAATTCAATTGCTTTCATTTAATTCCTTGCATGTTTATTTACTTTCTTGCTATTTACTTTACTTGTCTCTTGCCATCATATCCCTTCACCTCATAGCCAATAATTGATCACTTAATTGCAACTCCTAGGGAAGACGACCCGGGACTCAAAACACCCAGTTTATATTTGTATTGATTGTGACATCTTTTGAATTAAAATTTGATTGATGGTCGATTGTCGGGTTAGGACTATACTTGCAACGCCAATCTTATTTTGAGAAAAATTTCTAACCCGCTTTAGGCTTCTATCACGTACGCATGCAAGTTTTTGCATACACATGCCTTGTGTTTTTCCAAAAAGCTATTAAGTCTTCAAAAATCACTTTTAATACACCCAACTTCGAACGCACATTACTTTTTTGTTAAAAATCATTTTTATTTCGTTCTTCGAACGTTATAAACTTCACGGACCGAAATTTCATTCAAGACAAGTTTGAAAAAAATGAGGGTCCAAAAGTGAAGTTATGGCTCGCAGAAGTTGGTCAAAAACCAGTTTTTACCCAAAAAAAACCAAACCTTAATTTTTCCAAAATCCTCAATTCAAAATCCATTATTTTACCGCCCAAAAAAGCACCACATGTCTCTAATCACATTCACACAAACTTCCCATTCATACCATAAACATGCCAAGATATAAATTCATTCAATCCATTTAAAAATTTCCATCAATAATCACTAATCCTCAACAATTCATATAGTTTAACTTATCCGAAGTTTTCACGTAACATTATACATTGACTACGAGAAACTAGTGCACAAAACTGACTCCACACGTTTCCCACAGATAGACCGGCAAGTATACTGGGTCATCCAAGTAATACCTGAGGCGAGTGAGGGTTGATCCCACGAGGATTGTTAGTTTGAGCAAGCTATAGTTACCTTGCAGATCCTAGTTACGCGGATAGAAAATATAGTTGTCACGAGAAAACGCATAAAATAGATAGATAAATAAATAAAATGTTACTAGATAGGTGTGAATTCAATGGTATGAAAATGGTTGAGGCTTCAGAGATGCTTTGTCTTTCTGGATTAACTTTTCCTACTTCCGACTTCAATAACTTTTTGATTCATTCAACGGCAGCCGTAAGTGATTAACTCATGTCCTCTCATCAAGTTAACCTCCTCCACTGCAATAATCTACCATGTTACAAGTGACTCATGTCCTCTCATCAAGCCACCTCTAGGTTTCTCACTGTAGCGGAAGATGAAGCTCTAAGCAATCCATTCCCCTTTATGATCCTACTCAAAGTGCCACAGGCAAGGCAGATCTTCCAAATCAGGGAACGTTACTTCTCAGACTCTAGCCTTAGCGCCTGATAAACCACTATTTTATGGTTTATCTTGTGCTCAATTGAGTGGATTTTATCAATCTTTCATACACTTATTCATACTATTTGCATGGTTTTACGTTTTCCTTCCTGATTTTGTGCTATGATTGAAAACATGTTTCTTTGATCTTAATTTAGCTAATTCTAATCCTCTCTTATTACCGTTTGATACCTTGATCTGTGTGTTAAGTGATTTTAGAGTTTATAGGGCAGGAATAACTTAGATGATGGAAAGGAAGAATGCAAAAGTGGAAGGAATACAAGAATCTGAAGAAACTGCTAAAGCTGTCCAGCCTGACCTCTTGGTACTAAATCGACCATAACTTGAGCTACAGAGGTCCAAATGATACGGTTTCAGTTGTGTTGAAAAGCTAACATCTGGGGCTTCACAACGATATATAATTTGCCATAGCTTCTCTAAAGCCAGGCAACGCAAACGCATGGATCACGCAGACGAGTGACCTGGCAAAAACCCAATCCGCGCAAACGCGTGGACGACGCTTCCGCGTCACTTTCACGCAACCTGTACGTACCAGAAATCGCTGGGTGCGATTTTTGGGCTGTTTTTGACCCAATTTTTGGCCCAAAAAACACAGATTAGAGGCTATAAAGTGGGGAAATGCATCCATTCAAGATCATATGTCTTCCATTATTCACTTTTCATAATTTAGATGTAGGTTTTAGAGAGAGAGGTTCTCTCCTCTCTCTTAGGATTTAGGATTGGGATTCCTCTTAAAGGATTTAGGATTTCTTCTTCTCAAATTCCAAGTTCAATTTTCCTTTTATTTATTTTATCAATTTAGTTTATGAACTCTTTATGTTTAGATTGATTTTCTATTATTAATGCAATTGAGGTATTTCAGATTTATGATTTTTATTTAGCCTTTTATATTCTTGGCTTTAATTGATTAATTGGAGACTCTTGAGTTATCAAGCTCATCGTAATTGATAATTGTTATTTTTGCTAATTGAATTGAATTCCAATAACTCTAGTCCTTTCTTAGGAATTGGCTAGGACCTGAAGATCAAACTAATTAGTCCACTTGACTTTCCTTTGCTTTAGTAAAGGTTAACTAAGTGGGATTAAAACCCAATTCTCATCACACCTGATAAGGATAACTAGGATAGGAATTCTAATTCTCATACCTTGCTAAGAGTTTTATTAATTATTAATTTATTTTTCCTGTCATTTAAATTACCTATTCCGTATTTTAAAAACCCCCAATTTACAAGACTCATAACCAATAATAAGAACACCTCCCTGCAATTCCTTGAGAAGACGACCCGAGGTTTAAATACTTTGGTTATCAATTTATTTAGGGGTTTGTTACTTGTGACAACCAAAACTTTTGTAAGAAAGGAATTCTTGTCGGTCTAGAAGCTATACTTACAATGCGAACTTATTGTGAAAATTCTAGATCGCGCAAGAGTTTCGCTCTTTCAAAATGGCGCTGTTGCCGGGGAATTGCAAACGTGTGCCTTATTATTGGTTATTGTAAATATTTGCTTTTAAATTGATTTATTTTCGAAAAAAAAAAATTTCAGATTTTTATTTAAAATTTTTTTTATCTTATCTTATCTTAGTTTTAAATTTCAAAATTCAAATTTTTTCAAAAAATCATATCTTTTTCAAAAATCTTATCTTATCTTATTTCAAATTCAAATTTCAAATTTCAAATTTCAAATCTTTTCTCTTATTTATTTTATTTTATTTTATTTTTCTTTGCTTGTTTATTTATTTTTATTTTTAATTTTTATTAGCTACTATGAATTCTCACCCCTTTGGCTATGAGTTTAGTTACAATCATGTTACAGGAAGAGGAGATTATAATGAAAGCTTGGGTCATGGATGGGACAATCAAAGATGGGAGGAGCCACAAGGATTTGATCAACCCTCTTGGTAACAACCACCTCCAAGGCACTATCAACAACCATTCTATGATGCGCACCAAGACAATGGTTATGGTGGACCTCTTCGTGACAATCAACACCCACCACAAAATACCTATGAACCTCCTCCTCCACGTAATTTTGAACCACCATACTCACAAGTCCCTTACCACCAAACACCACCATATGACCCTAACTTATATCCACCACACCAACCACCATATGAACCACACCCAGAACCACCACCTTAATATTCACCATCTCCATATCCTTATCAAGAAGAACCACCTTCCTATTATGAACCCTTTCTCCAAAATAATGAACCCTCATATCCACCCCAATCTCCAATGGATGACATCCTTCGTGGTCTTCTTCAAGGGCAAGCGAAGATGCAAAGGGATGTACTGGAACTCGCGACTGCCTTAACCGAGGTAGTAAATAAATTAGCTTCTCAACATCTAAGCACTCAAAGTACTCCCATGGCTGCATATGGAGAATCAAAAGAAGAGCGTAGCATGAAGGAGACACTAGAAACTTCGGTGCATAATGAGGAACATGGCTTTGTACTGGAACAAGTGGAGGAAGCCAAAATTATTGAAGAAGAAGAATTGGTTGAAGACTTAGGAGATGTTGAACCTCCATGAGAAAGTCAAGTTATAGAGCCTTCTTCAAAGACGTTTGAAATAGATGTTGAGGAGGGTGTACAACCTCCAAAGCATATCATGGTTGAAGACTTTGAAGGGGATGATCAAGAGATGAATTCAATCATTAATGAATTTTTATCTACAATTGAATCCTCTCTCATTGGACTTAAGATAGAGATTCAAGAAGAAGAAGCACAACCTCCTATGCCTTTCATAAGTAATGAAGAAGAGACTGAATTGGAAGAAATCTACCAAGAGGAAGAGGTTGAAATTGAAGAAGCTTGTAAAGAGGTGAAAGTTGTCAAAGAAGAGCCCAAGGGAATGGAGCTGGAAATCACCTTGCCAAGGTTGCTGGAAACCTCTTCCCCAAAGCCATCACCATCCATCCCTTCATTCAAGTGGGTAAATCTCTCATCTCTAAGCTTAATTAGCTCACTTGAATATGCTTTGCTTGAAACAGATGGTCAGCTTAGAGCTCTTTGTGGCTTTAAGAGTAAGAGGGAGATGGTTAGTGGTAGGAGTCGTCATGAAAGATTCAATATGGTGGAAAGCTCAAAGTTTAAATGTAAAAGTTGGTGTAAAGCTCAACTGAATGGGTCTAGGAAGTTGTTTGGCCGCTTTAGTGAGAATTTAGATTGCCTGCCACCCGGTTGCAACACTAATGATCAACAAAAAGACGGGTGCAAAAGCAAGGTTTGAGACCCCGGAATTTAGTCTAGAAATCAACACTCTTGGGGCCTTGTCACTTGCTTTAACCTGCTTAAAGGCTTTTTGCACCTAGTTTGGGACCCCGAAGGCCATTGGAATCACAAACATTGGTGGAGATTCCTGGATGAGTTCAAGCACAAGCCACCATAACAAAGGACTCTCCAAATGTCCAACTTCAGGACAATAACTAAAAGTGCTAGGTGGGAGACAACCCACCATGGTATGATCGTTCCTTTTCAATTTTGATTTTATTTTGTTTTGTTTGTTTTAAAGTTTTGTTTTATTCTATTGAACCTAGAATTATTCATAACCTCCATATCAGCATTTGCATTCTACATTCTGCATATTTCATAAAAAAAAACACGCACGCGACGCGTAAGCGCCATTAACGCGTCCGCGTCACAAGTGCATTAGGAAGAAAAGAAAAGTGAACAGAGAGTCCCGCGAGAGCGTGGCTAGAGGCATGCCTTAGGCACAAATATGCCCACACGACTGCGTTATTTGAAAAATAGCTTCCCCATGCGTCCGCGTCACCCACGCGAACGCGTGGCTCTGTAAAATCGACGTAAAGGGGTGTATGGCAGTATGTTGGGCTGGAATGGGGCTGGACTCGTGCTGGAAGCCCATGCCCTCCCACGCGGACGCGTGCCCCACGCGTCCGTGTCATTTTGCAAATATCGCCATCCACGCGATCGCGTCACCCACGTGAACGCGTCACCCCAGATTTTTGGTAAAAATGCATTTAAACAGAGAGTTGTGCGTACGCGAGGCTGCTCTCGCGCGACTAGCACAACTCGAGTCACGCGTCTGCGTGCCCCACGCGTCCGCGTCACCTGAACCTATCGCACACCACGCGACCGCATCACTCATGCATCCGCGTCGCCTGCGCCGCACAACTTATCCAGATTAGTGCCAATTATCTTATCTTTTCTTCTCTAAACATAATTTCTTCTATCTTTTCATCTTTCTTCCTTCTTTCTTACTTTCTTTTTCTTCATTCCTTTAACCTCTCATCCTTCTTCACTTTCATTCTATTTTACTTAATTTATTTACATACTTTCATTCATTGCATTTTAATTTTGTGTATATTTTTATTTTTCTTTTCTAAATTTATTATTTTTTCATTGTTGTAAAATTTTCTTATTCAACTGTTACATCTTTTCTTAAATTATTCTGGTGCATCATGACTATTCATAAGTCAATGCTATTCTTTTATGATACCGATGCTCCTTTTGCATTGATATGAACATATACTGTCTTTCATTACCCACACTCCTCCTCATTGTTGCTTTTTTTGCACTCTTGATTTGCCATGTGCTTCTATTATTTTCTATCGGTAAAGAAATTTTATAAATATATGATCGCGTTGTAAGTATAGCTTCTAAACCAACAGAAAATCCTTTCGTACAAACGTTTGATTGTCACAAGTAACAAACCCAATAAAATTTATAAACCGAAGTATTTAAACATCGGGTCGTCTTCTCAAGGAGTTGCAGGGAAGTATGATTTATTATTGGTTATGGAAAACAGTATTTTTGGGTTTTGAAAAGGTTTGAACAAGAGAAATAAATTACAGGAATTAGTAAATCAATAACTAAGAAAACTCTAGGCAAGGTATGAGAATTTGGAAGTCCTATCCTAGTTATCCTGATCGATGGTGATGAGAATTGAGTTTTAATCCCACCTAGTTAACCTTTACTAAAGCAAAGAAAAGTCAAGTGGACTAATTAGTTTGATCTTCAGGTCCTAGCCAATTCCTAAGAAAGGACTAGAGTTATTGAGATTCAATTCAATCAGCAAAAATAATAATTATCAATCACGATGAGTTTGATAACTTAAGAGTCTCCAATTAATCAATTAAAGCCAAGAATATAAAAAGCTAAATAAGAATCATAAATCCGAAATACCTCAATTGTATTAATAATAGAAAATCAATCTAAACATAAAGAGTTCATAAACTAAATTGATAAAGCAGTCCTAAAATTGAGAGAAATCCTAAGAGAGAGGAGAGAACCTCTCTCTCTCTCTAAAAACTACATCTAAAACCTAATATTGTGAATTATGGAAGACCTCTCCAGAATGGATGCATTCCCCCACTTTATAGCCTCTAATCTGTGTTTTCTGGACTTGGATCTGGGCCAAAAGGGTTTCAGAAATCGCTGGGGCATTTTCTGCAGTTTCTGCACGTGGCATCTGTCACGCGTTCGCGTCATCTGGAGTTTTTCCTAGTCACGCGTACGCGTTAGTTACGCATCCGTGTCGTATGCGTTTCGCTCAAGTCATGCGTTCGCATCGTCCAACGCGTTCGCGTCGCTTGCATTTTACGCCAGGCACGTGGTCGCATCGTCCATGCGTTCGCGTCGGTGCCTTCTCTTCAAAACTCCATTTTACTGCTTTCCTTCCATTTTTATATGTTTTCTTTCTGTCCTCTAAGCCATTTCTGCCCTATGAAAACTGAAAATACTTAACACACAAATCACAGCATCGAATGGTAATAAGGGATAAATAAATTTTAATATTAATAAAGCATAGGAAACATGTTTTTATAAATCTCATAAAATGAGGAAGAAATGGTAAAACCATGCAATTTATATGAATAAGTAGGTGAAGACTTGATAAAAACCACTCGATTGAGTACAAGATAAACCATGAAATAGTGGTTTATCAACCTCCCCACACTTACACAACAGCATGTCCTCATGCTAAATCCAAGAAAAGAGTAAGGTAGAGTGGTAGAATTCCATGCAATGCAATCTATCCTAAATGCAACTACCTGAGTGAATCATGGAATTCTAATTATTATCCACCTATGTATATATAAAGCTTACATGCGGTTAGTTTATTTCATATTTTCAAGGAATCATAAATGTACAAGTAAGGCCAAACCAAATTAAAACATGTTCACAATTGAGTTGGGTTGAAATATTTCACAAACTTGCAAGATAATTAACAATTTAAACATGGATATATGGGAATGAGCTATTGAACCCTCACTGGATTTTTGTGTTTACTCTCTAGTCACTCAGTGTTTATTGGGTTAACCACATCACTAGCCTTAAGCAGAAAAACAAATTAATTACCCCAAATTGAATCTTTGGTTAGCTTAAGATAGAGATTGTGTATCAATTAAGTGTGGAAAAATTGTGGGAACATGGGTTAATAAGGGAATGTGTTATGTTTCTACTTTGATAAAATATTAGAATTTTGGGTACCTACTCATGTGAGACCAGAAAAATTAAAAATCCACGTGCATTGATAAGTTATGTTTATTTTTATATTTAAAAAAATAAAAAAAAGAAAAGAAAAAAAAGAGAGAGAAAAAAATAAAAAAATATTCAATAAATAAGTAAATAAATAAGGGGACAAAATTACCCCAATGCTAAGTTAAGATAAGGAAAAGATCAATGCATATGTGATGAAAATTAAAAGAAAGGTTGATACATGAGCATGTGATACAAAAGTGGGAAAATTTTGGGTAGCTAGGTAAAGCATTTTAAATTATATAAAGTATGTATATGTTAGGTGAGATCTTAGACTAATCAAAAATTTACTTTGTTAGCTCACTTAGCCTTATATATATATATATCCTTACCTTTACCTCAGCCCCATTACAACCCTGAAAAGACCTCAAGATGTTTGCATTGGTATACTAAATATTTGTTGATTGGTTAGATGAAGAACAAGGTTGAGAAAGCATGACTAGGGAAGAGTAGAGTGATTGACCCTAGACACTTGAGAGTTAGAGTGATATACACTACCAGTAAGGGTTCAATACTTGATTCTATATTCCCTGCTTTCATGAGCTATCTTCTTACAAGTTTACTTGTTTTTACTATATGGTTTGAATTAGTGGAATTTGATTTATGTTTGTCTTGGAGAACTTATTTATTTTTAAACAAGTAGATAAAAACATCTTAGCATATATAGTTGCATTCATATACATAGGTTGCATTTCATACATTTTACCATTCCTCTTCACTCCTTTATAGCTTCTCTTGAGCTTAGCATGAGGACATGCTAATGTTTAAATGTGGAGAGGTTGATAAACCACTATTTTATGGTTTATCTTGTGCTCAATTGAGTGGATTTTATCAATCTTTCATACACTTATTCATACTATTTGTATGGTTTTACGTTTTTCTTCCTGATTTTGTACTATGATTGAAAACATGTTTCTTTGATCTTAATTTAGCTAATTTTAATCCTCTCTTATTACCATTCGATGCCTTGATATGTGTGTTAAGTGATTTCAGAGTTTATAGGGCAGGAATGACTTAGAGGATGGAAAGGAAGCATGCAAAAGTGGAAGGAATACAAGAATCTGAAGGAACTGCTAAAGCTGTCCAGCCTGACCTCTTGGTACTAAATTGACCATAACTTGAGCTACAGAGGTCCAAATGATGCAGTTTTAGTTGTGTTAGAAAGCTAACATCTAGGGATTCACAACGATATATAATTTGCCATATCTTCCCCGAAGCCAGCCAATGCGAATGCGTGGATCACGCGGATGCGTGACCTGGCGAAAACCCAATCCGCGCAAACGCATGGACGACGCTTCCGCGTCACTTTCCCGCAACCTGTACGTACCAGAAATCGCTGGTGGCAATTTCTGGGCTGTTTTTGACCCAGTTTTTGGCTCAGAAAACATAGATTAGAGGCTATAAAGTGGGGGAATGCATCCATTCAAGATCACATGTCTTCCATTATTCACTTTTCTTAATTTAGATGTAGTTTTTAGAGAGAGAGGTTCTCTCCTCTCTCTTAGGATTTAGGATTAGGATTCCTCTTAAAGGATTTAGGATTTCTTCTTCTCAAATTCCAGGTTCAATGTTCCTTTTATTTATTTTATCAATTTATTTTATGAACTCTTTATGTTTAGATTGATTTTCTATTATTAATGCAATTGAGGTATTTCAGATTTATGATTTTTATTTAGCCTTTTATATTCTTGGCTTTAATTGATTAATTGGAGACTCTTGAGTTATCAAGCTCATCGTGATTGATAATTGTTATTTTTGCTAATTGAATTGAATTCCAATAACTCTAGTCCTTTCTTAGGAATTGGCTAGGACCTGAAGATCAAACTAATTAGTCCACTTTACTTTCTTTTGCTTTAGTAAAGGTTAACTAAGTGGAATTAAAACCCAATTCTCATCACACCTGATAAGGATAACTAGGATAGGAATTCTAATTCTCATACCTTGCTAAGAGTTTTATTAATTATTAATTTATTTTTCCTGTCATTTAAATTACCTGTTCCGTATTTTAAAAACCACCAATTTACAAGACTCATAACCAATAATAAGAACACCCCCCTGCAATTCTTTGAGAAGACGACCCGAGGTTTAAATACTTTGGTTATCAATTTATTTAGGGGTTTGTTACTTGTAACAACCAAAACTTTTGTAAGAATGGAATTCTTGTCGGTCTAGAAACTATACTTACAACGCGAATTTATTGTGAAAATTCTAGATCACGCGAGAGTTTCGCTCTTTCAGCGCCACAGAGACTTCACTTACCCATGATCAACGAGATTTCATGTCATGAATCTAAAGTTGCCCAAGTACTCTATTGGAATCTGCAATGCAATCTCTAGCTTTGGTTCAACGTTATCTGGGTCAGGATTTGCACGGAACCCATGTAGAACAAGGGTGACGTCACCCTCAATTCATAAGATAAAGAACGAGCATGCATAAGAGAATAAAATCAAACATATTGAAAGAGAACAGTAATATTATTAATCCATGAAACTCAGCAGAATTCCTAACCTTAACCTTAGGAGGTTAGTGACTCATACTGTACAGAAAATAGTAATGAAAGGTTCGAATAGGCAAACATCTCTAACAAGGGTGATCTTTGTTCTATATATACTAGTCTAGTAACTAAAGATTACAGAGAATAAGATAAACTAGTCTTGTAGTGCGAAAATCCGCTTTCTAGGCCCACTTAGTGAGTGTTTGGGCTGAGCCAATGGTGTCTCCACGTGCTAGGACTCCTTAGGGGCATTGAACGTTGGC
This sequence comes from Arachis ipaensis, assembly GCF_059453495.1. Classification (NCBI taxonomy): domain Eukaryota; kingdom Viridiplantae; phylum Streptophyta; class Magnoliopsida; order Fabales; family Fabaceae; genus Arachis; species Arachis ipaensis. The sequence goes on along the minus strand of NC_142443.1, from coordinate 76,865,933 downwards.
TTGGGACTCCCTTTTGGGCGTTAGATGCCAGGAATGGGGCTGGTGGTTGGCGTTGAACGACAGTTTTAGACCTTCATTTCCAGAGCAAAGAATGGACTATTATATATTTCTGGAAAGCCCTAGATGTTAGCTATCCATAGCCATTAAGAGTGCGCCATTCGTACTTCTATATCTCCAGAAATGCTCCTTCGAGTGTGATAAACCCCTATTTTATGATTCATCTTGTGCTCAAATTGAGTGTTTTTATCAATTCTTTACCCACTTATTCATATGAATTGCATGGTTTTACTTTCCCATCCTTATTTTATAATATATGTGAAAACATGTTTCCTCTGCTTTAAAATATTAATTTTAATTATCCCTTATTACCATTCGATGCCGCGATTTGTGTGTTAAGTATTTTCAGGTTTCATAAGGCAGGAATGGCTTAGAAGACAGAAAGGAAACATACAAAAATGGAAGGAAAGCACAAAAATGGAGTTTCGAAGAGAAAGGCAGCGACGGGTATGCATGGACGACGCGAACGCATGCCTAGCGCAAAATAGCAGCGACGCGTACGCGTGGACGACGCGGACGCGTGCTTTGAGCAGAACGCAAATGACGCATACGCGTGACTAACGCGTACGCCTGACAAGGAAAAACTCCAAACAATGCGAACGCGTGACCCATGCGCACGCGTGACGGACGCCACGTGCAGGAATCTGCAGAAAATGCCCTCAGCGATTTCTAGACCCTTTTTCGGCCCAAATCCAAGCCAAAAACACAGAATATAAGCCAGAGAATGGGGGAATCAAAAAACGAGGAGTAGAACAATTCATACAACTTTCATATTCACAATTATTAGGTTTTAGATGTAGTTTTTAGAGAGAGAGAGAGAGGCTCTCTCCTCTCTCTTAGGATTTAGGATTTAGGATTTCTTTTAGTTTTAGGATTGCTTCTCAATTCTAGGTTCAATGTTCCTTTAATTTAATTTCTCTTCTACTTTAATTTATTCTATTACTTTAATTGTTATTCATCTTTCCAAATTGGTTTATGAACCCTTCATGTTAGGATTGATTTTCTTATTTAATACACATTATTAAGGTATTTCAGATTTATGATTGCTTTCTTCCATTTATGTTATTGATGCTTTTAATTTAATTTAATATTTATTCCCTTTTTGCTTTGGTTAAATAATTGGTAACACTTGAGTTATCAGACTCAGCAGTTGATTGAAAATTAGAAATTGTTGATTGACTAGGACTTAAGGATCAAATTGATTGGTCCACTTGACTTTCCTTTATTTAGTAAGGGTTAACTAAGTAAGAGCAATAACAATTCTCATCACACCTGATAAGGATAACTAAGATGGGATTTCCAGTTCTTATACCTTGCAAGAGATTTTTATAATTATTAATTTATCTTTCTTGCCATTTAAATTACTTGTTCCTTATTTCAAAAACCCAAAACAAAATATACTTTTTCCATAACCAATAATAAATCATACTTCCCTGCAATTCCTTGAGAAGACGACCCGAGGTTTAAATACTTCGGTTATCAATTTTATTGGGTTTTGTTACTTGTGACAACCAAACTTTTGTACGAAAGGATTCTCTGTTGGTTTAGAAACTATACTTACAACGCAATTATTTTTATAAAAATTCTTTACTAGCAGAAATCCGTTCGTTAGAGTGCATAGAGGTCAGATTCTGACAGCATCTGCAATCCTTTCTCTATCTCTGAATCAGACTTTTTCCAAAGCTCCTCAATTTTAGCCAGAAAATACCTGAAATCACCATAAAAAACACAAACTCAAAGTAGAATCGAAAAATGTGAATTTTGCACCAAAACCTATGAAAATATAATAAAACTTAAACAAAACATAGTAAAAACTATATGAAAATGATGCCAAAAAGTGTATAAAATATCCGCTCATCAGAACACCAAACTTAAACTGTTGCTTGTACCCAAGCAACAAAAAATAAATAGGATTAAAAAGAAATAGAAGAATACAATAAATCTCAGAGTTCTCAATGAAGCTCAGTTTCAATTAGATGAGTGGGACTAGTAGCTTTTTGCTTCTGAATAGTTTTGGCATCTCACTTTCCTTTGAAGATCAGAATGATTGGCATCTTTAGGAACATAGAATCCATATGATATTATTAACTCTCTTAGTTTAGTTCTTTTCGATTCTTGAACACAGGTTCTTTTGAGTCTTGGTCATGACCCTAAGCACTTTGTTTTCCAGTATTACCACCGGAGACATAAATGCCACAGACACTTAACTGGGTGAACCCCTTAGAATTGTGATTCAGCTTTACTAGAATCCCTAGCTAGTGGTGTCTAGAGTTCTTAAGCACACTCTTTTTGCTTTGGATCATGACTTTAACTGCTCAGTCTCAAGCTTTTCACTTGACAACTTCACACCACAAGCATATAGTTAGGGGGAGGAGTTCATTTGAACTTTTTAGGCCAAGATTTTGTTTCTTTTAGGCCCTCCTAACCATTGATGCTCGAACCCTTGGATCCTTGCTCTTGTCTTTTGGTTTAAAGAGATATTGGCTATTTCTTTTTCTTTCTTTTTCTACTTTTTTTTCACATAAACATATATTTTTTTTCTTTTATTGCTTTTTGCTACTTTTTCTTGCTTCAAGATTCAATTTTTTGAATTTTCAGATTACCAATAATACTTCATTCTCATTATCAGAACCAACATTCTTTAACTCCAACATTAAATATGCACTGTTCATTCATGCATTCAGAAAGCAAAAGCAATGCCACCTGATAGTGAACAAAACCGTCGGCTAGAAATTTTATCTCAAAATAAGATCAGCGTTGCAAGTATAGTTCCGAGCCAACAAGTAATGCTCAAATCAAATAATAAATTCAAATTATAATAACCGAGATTAAGAGTACTTCAAACTCAAGTCGTTCTCCCTAGGACGCAATTGAAAGTGTTTCTCTTTCGGTTGTTAAGAGGGAAAAGGGGGTTTTGTGCAATCAAAGAACAAAAGATTAAAGGAACTAAGCAATAAAAGAACTAAGCAATTATCAAAATTGGAAATTAATACAAGTAAAAAGGAAATGAGATCAAAACTAGTGAAAATGCAAGGAATGCAATAAACGGGGCCTTGACTTAGGAATGAATATCCAAGGAATCCTATCAACACCATAACCATGACTATGGTAATTATGATGAGTCAATCTCGCCTAGTCAACCTCAACCATCGAGGAGTAAGTCAAGCAAGCATAATTGACCTTAATCCATAAGTCCTAACCAACTTACCAAACTAGTTGATAAAAGGCTCGCATCAATGGAAATAAGAGTCAACTAACTATCCAAGAATTACCACTAAATGTCGGACATTATGACTCTAGTACCCTAGGAAAATCTAAGGTTGGCATTTTCACAAACACCTTGTGTGCATAAATATAAAACATGGGAAATTACAAAGTAAAATGGAAAACTATAACCAACTATCAACAAAGTCAAATATAAACAAGTAACCAAGCATAAAGAAGGCATGAAACATTAAATTCATCAATCAAAACTTCAAGAACTCAAAATTGCATATATAAACAAAGTGCTTGAACCAAAAGGAAATAGAAGCAAAATTGATGTAATTAAAGAGGAATTAAAGAGTACTTACAACTAAAGATGATCAAAATCCAAGAGAAAATCTTGCTATAAAATGCTACAATGGAGATGGAAATTAAACCCTAAGAGAGAAAAGTTACACTACTCTTACTCCTACTCCTAATGCATTTTCTACCTAATCCACCCTAATGAAAGCTTGTATGTTGATATGTGTTGAATCCCCCTTATATAGCACTCCAAAATCATCAATTCAGCCTTCCAAAATAGGCTAAAAGCCCCCAAAATATGCATAGCATGTTTTTCATTAATGCAACCACGTGCAGGGACTTGTTCGGACGCACAGACGTGTGCGTCCGCACACGCGGCTGAAAATTGACCCGTGCGTACACATAGGTGCTTGTGCGCACGCACACATGAAAATTCTTGCTTGTGTGTACGCACGCAGGGCTGTGCGCATGCACGCAGGGCTGTGCGCACGCACACTTTGCTGTGTGTGCTTTTCCTTGTTTTCTTCATGTTTTCTCCCTTGTACATGCTTTCTTCCACTTTTGGCTATCCATTCTTGCCTCCAAGGCCTGAAATCACTCACAAACCATATCACGACATCGAATGACATAAAAGTGGAATTAAAAATCACTAATCTAAGCATTAAAATGCATGTTTTCACATTTAAGGTCAAATCAGGGATCAAACACAAAAGTATGCTATTTTGGTGCTTAAGTGTGAGTTCATGTGCCAGAATCCATCCAAATTGAGTCAAAATATACCATCAAAAATGGACTCATCACCACCACATCAAATAATTAAACTATTCTTAATATATAACTCGAAATTTAAGTATCTCCCTATTCTTTTTCAAATAAAATTTTCTTTTAAGCAAGGTGAGAGATGCATGGAATATTTCATAGCTTTAAGACATAAATATGGTCATGCACTAGAAACAGACAATAAGATAAAATACATGGAAAACAGAAAAATAATATAGGCAAGAGGGGGTTAAAGGAATAAATCCACCTTAGTGATGGCAGCTACTACTCCTTCTGGAGGATCCAATGGAGTGCTTGATTTCTTCTATGTCACGCCCCTGCCTCTATTGTTCTTCCCTCATAACTCTTTGATCTTTCCTCATGGCCCTTTGATCTTCTCTTATTTCATAGAGGATGGTGGAATGCTCTTGATGTCCCATCCTCAACTTATTTATGTTGGAGCTTAATTCTCCTAGAGAAGTATGCAATTGGTCCCAATAGCCTTGGGGAGGAAAATGCATCCCTTGGGCATCTTAGGGGTTTCATGTTGAGGCAGCTCCACATGCTCTTACTGTGGTCCATGTGCTGGCTCTCTAGTTTGCTCCATCCTTCTTTTAGTGATGGGCTTGTCCTCTTCAATGGGGATGTCTCCTTCTATGACAATTCTAGCTGAATTACATAGATGACAAAAAAGGTGAGGGAATGCCAACCTTGCTAGGATGGAAGGCTTTTCAATTTTCTTGTACAACTCTTGAGGTTTTACCTCATGTACCTCCATCTCACTCCCAATCATGATGCAATGAATCATGATGGCTCTGTCGATGGTCACTTCTGACCAATTACTAGTAGGGATGATAGAGCGTTGGATGAATTCCAACCATCCTCTAACTACGGGCTTGAGGTCAAGCCTTCTCAGTTGGATAGGCTTGCCTTGAGCATCCCTCTTCCACTGAGCTCCTTCCACACAAATGTCTGAAAGCACTTGGTCCAACCTCTAATCAAAGTTGACCCTCCTAGTGTAAGGATGTGGGTCTCCTTGCATCATTGGCAAATGGAGCACCAACCATACATTTTCCAGGCTGAAATCCAAGAGACGCCCTCCGACCATGGTATGCCAATTTTTGGGACTTGGGTTCACGCTTGTATCATGGTTCTTCGTGACCGATGCATTGGCATAAAACTCTTGTACCATCAAGATTCTAACTTTCGGGATAGGATTGGTTAGGACTTTGCAACCTCTCCTCCGGATTTCTCTTTGGATCTCAGGGTACTCATTCTTTTTTAGCTTAAAGGGCACTTCCGAAATCACCCTTTTCTGTGCCACTACTTCATAGAAGTGGTCTTGATGTGCTTTGGTGATGAATCTCTCGATCTCCTAAGGTTCAAAGGTGGAAGCAACAACTTTTCCTTTCCTCTTTCTAGAGGATTCTCTAACTTTGGGTGCCATAAGTATGAATGGAAAGCCAAAAGCAAGGCTTTTCCAATACCAAACTTAAAAGCTTTGCTCATCCTCGAGCAAAATATGAAGAAAAGAGTAGAGGAAAAAAAGAATAGGGGAGATGGAGGGAGAGTGGGGTTTGGCCAAGTGGGATTTTAGTGTATGAATGGTGTGTGTATGAAGGGTAGGAAGAAGGGGTATTTATAGAAGTGGGAAAGCTTGGGGTTTGAATGAATAGGTGGGAATTGGGTGGAAAATTTTGAATTTGAAGTGGGTGGGGGTTGGTGGGAGTGATGATGGTTTTGGTTGAGGGTTTATGGGTAAGAGTGTGTGGGAAATAGTGAAAGTAAGAGAGAGAAGGTGGGGTAAGTGGAGATTCTGTAAGACCCACTAGTCTTGGGAGGCTAGGGAATTCGAATTCCCTACCCCCTTATGGGCGTTAAATGCTCAGCACCTACTTCTGGCTGGCATTCAACGCCAGCTATATGCTCCTTATAGGGCATTGAATGCTCATTGGGGTGCTCTTTCCTGGCGTTCAATGCCTGGTCTGTGCCTCTGTTGGGGCATTAACGCCCAGTCTCTGTCCCATGGCTGGCTTTCAATACCAGTTTCATGCTCCTTAGCTGGCGTTCAACGCCAGCAATACTGCTCCTCATGGGTGTTGAATGCCCACTCTCGCCCGCTTGTCTGGCGTTCAACGCCAGCAAGGTACCTGCTCTAGGGTGTTCTGTTTCCAGCTCTGACTGTTTTTGTTTCTGTTCTAACTACTGCATATGATCACAAACTTAAACAAATATGAAAATTAAACTGATATAAATGTAATAAACTTTATGAAAAACAGAAATAACTTTAATTATGGTTGGGTGATAAACCACTATTTTATGATTCATCTTCTGCTCAATTTGAGTGTTTTTATCAATTCTTCACCCGCTTATTCATATAATTTGCATGGTTTTACAATTCCTTCCTTATTTTGTGATATATGTGAAAACATATTTCCTATGCCTTAAAATTGTTAATTTTAGTTATCATTTATTACCATTTGTTCATACCCTGGGTCAAGATGTCCGACCCGGGATATTTAGTGACAAGGCGACCGACCTCTTCAGGTTAGACTATCCGACCTCTTCTCAAAGAGCTCGGCCAAATTGCCAGAAAAGCCCAATAAAAGGCCCAGATAAAGGAACACGACCCAAATCCAAAGGCAGCCCAAGCCTATAGAGATAAGGGCAGTTCCCTTGAAGATAAGATGACTTCACTCAAAGATAAGATAAGATAAGATAACTACCTTATCCCCAGAAAGGTCATCCTCTACTATTATAAATACACTGGAGCACCTAGGTATAACTCATACTCTGATTCTACTAAAAATCTACTTAATACCCTTGCTAACTTAAGCATCGGAGTCCCTTGCAGGTACCACCACCCTCCGGTGACAAAGAATCAGCATCACCCCCAGTCCAACAAGTTGGATGCGATAGCTCCGGCCGCCACCAACCAGCCGGACACGTCAGCTCCAACCAGTACAGAAGATCTCGTCCGAGATCGACCTATAGTTTCAGGTAACCCTCGGAACATTGGCGCCGTTGCCGGGGACCCCAGAAGTCATCCCATCACCATGGCGGATGACCATGACAATGATCACGACTCTGATCTAGAAGACCAGACGCCGCACAAAAATGCAGACACCACACCAAAAGATATTCCTCAACCTAACAATGATAAGAATTCACCAAATACGGGAGCCATGGAGGCACTTCAAGATCACTTAAAACAGATCGAAAAAGAAGTGGAGCATCAACGAGAAGCTGAGAGAGACTTATGAAGGAAAGTTAGGCGACGCCGCGAGTTAGAGGACAAACTCCTAAAACTCCAAAAATACCCGATCCGGTAACGAATAGAACTCCCGTAAAGACCAACACCCATTCACGAAAGAGATCATAAGGACCAAAATCCCAAAGGAATACAAACTTCCCGACATGACTTTATACGATGGCACAGCAGATCCCGGCCATCATCTCACTAATTTCAGAAGTAGAATGTACCTCACCGACGCCTCAGATGCAGTTCGCTGAAAAGCCTTCCCAACTACTTTAACGAAGACAGCAATTAAATGGTTCGACAATCTACCCCCTAGGTCCATCTCAAGCTTTGACGACTTAGCCAAGAAGTTTCTGGCCAGATTCTCCATCCAAAAAGACAAAGCTAAGCACGCCCCAAGTCTATTAGGAATCAAGCAAGGAGATCGGGAAAGTCTCTGCAGCTACATAGAAAAATTCAACAAAGCATGTCTAGACATACAAAGTCTACCAACAGAGGCCGCCATTATGGGTCTTATCAATGGCTTGCGAGAGGGACCTTTTAGCCAATCTATATCGAAAAATACCCCACATCTCTGAACGAAGTACAAGAACGAGCAGAAAATTACATCAACATGCAGGAAAACTCTCGACTGGGAGAGACCTCAAAATCCGGATTCTTCTACTCCTCCCAAGATAAGGATAAAGAGTCCAAAAAGAAAGAAGATCAATAGGGGGAAAGATCAAAAAATACCACAATTACACCCCTCTTCGGGTGTCCCTTGTGGATCTCTACAGGGAAGTATGCCACACTGAAAAAATACCCCCAGCTCGACCACTCAAAAGCAAAAAGGGAGGAGGAAATTGGACTGAATATTGCGAATACCATCAACTCCATGGACATTCCACCAACGAATGCTTCGACTTAAAAAATTTCATAGAAAAACTGGTAAGAGAAGGGAAATTAGATCGGTACCTAGCCAGACGGGTCGATGAGCAAAAAAAGAGAAGAAGGGATGAAGATGTTCGATGAACTGAGCGATCACCTCGCACACCAGAGAGACACGTCCACATGATACATGGAGGATTTGCGGGAGGAGGAATCTCCAAATCGTCCCACAAAAGATATCTTAATGAAGTATATCATGTTGAGGGAAAAGAGGAAACACCCGACATCCCCACAATTACTTTTACTAAGGAGGATGCAGCGGGCATCATCTCAGGACACGACGATCCCATGGTCATCACTATCATATTGGCCAACGCAAATCTCCACCGCACACTGGTTGACCAAGGAAGCTCAGCCGATATTTTGTTCAAAACTGCTTTCGACAAACTCAGTCTGGAAGAAAAGAACTCAGAGCTTATCCGACCAGCTTGTTCGGACTCGGAGACACTCCAATCCAACCACTCGGGTACATCTCACTACACACAACCTTTAGAAAAGGAAACCAGTCAAAAACGCTCAAAATAGACTACATCGTGGTCGACGTAAGTTCAGCCTACAATGCCTTAATAGATCGGACAACATTAAATCAGCTTGGCGCAGTAGTCTCGACTCCACATCTATGCATGAAGTTCCCGACCGCCGAAGGAATAGGTACAATAAAAGCATATCAGAAGACGGCGCGCCGCTGTTATAACGAAAGTCTAAACCTCAGAGGAAGAGGAGAAGAATTCCACGCCATCGAACTCGGTGGAGTTCAAGGACGGGAAGAACTCCGTCCGCAACCCGAAGGTGAAGTAGAAAAAGTCCAGATCGGAGACGTCCCAGACAAAACGACCAATATTGGCACGATCTTAACAGGGGACGTGAAGGAATTATTCGTACAATTCTTACGAGATAATGTCGACCTCTTTGTATGGAAGGCCGCAGACATGCCGGACATACACCCTAAATTAATGTGCCACAAGCTGGCAGTTTACCTAGGATCTCGGCCAGTACAGCAGAGGCATAGAAAGCTCGGACCAGAATGATCCCAAGCTATGGAAGAGCAGGTAGAAGCTCTACTGGACGCAGGATTCATAAGAGAAGTCAAGTACCCACTATGGCTAGCTAATGTCGTCTTGGTGAGAAAATCAAATGGGAAGTGGCGGATGTGTACCGACTACACTGATCTTAACAAAGCCTGCCCAAAGGATCCATATCTACTCCCAAGTATCGACGCTCTGGTGGATGCCTCTTCCAGATACAAATATCTTTCGTTTATGGACGACTACTCAGGATACAATCAAATCCTGATGTACCCACCTGATAAAGGAAAAACTTCATCTCTGATGAGCGGATAATTTATACGCTTTTTGACATTATTTTTAGTATGTTTTTAGTAGTATCTAGTTAATTTTAGGGATGTTTTCATTAGTTTTTATGTTAAATTCACATTTCTGGACTTTACTATGAGTTTGTGTGTTTTTTTGTGATTTCAGGTATTTTCTGGCTGAAATTGAGGGACTTGAGCAAAAATCAGATTCAGAGGTTGAAGAAGGACTGCTGATGCTGTTGGATTCTGACCTCCCTGCACTCAAAGTAGATTTTCTGGAGCTACAGAAGTCGAAATGGCGCGCTTCCAATTGCGTTGAAAAGTAGACATCCAGGGCTTTCCAGAAATATATAATAGTCCATACTTTAGTCAAGAATAGACGACGAAAACTGGCTTTCAACGCCAGCTCTCTGCCCAATTCTGGCATCCAGCGCCAGAAAAGGATCCAAAACCAGAGTTGAACGCCCAAACTGGCAGAAAAATTGGCGTTCAACTCCAAGAAGGACCTCTACACGTGCAGCACTCAAGCTCAGCCCAAGCACACACCAAGTGGACCCCGGAAGTGGATTTATGCATCAATTACTTATTTCTGTAAACCCTAGTGACTAGTTTATTATAAATAAGACCTTTTACTATTGTATTAGACATCTTTGGATTATCTTTTGATCCTTTGAACATCTTTGGACGCCTGGTTCTTAGATCAGAGGGGCTGGCCATTCGGCCATGCCTGGACCTTTCACTTATGTATTTTTAACGGTAGAGTTTCTACACTCCATAAATTAAGGTGTGGAGCTCTGCTGTTCCTCAAAGATTAATGCAAAGTACTACTGTTTTCTATTCAACTCATCTTATTTCGCTTCTAAGATATTCATTCGCACATCAACCTGAATATGATGAACGTGACAATCATCATCATTCCCTATGAACGCGTGCCTGACAACCACTTCCGTTCTACATTAGAATTGAATGAGTATCTCTTAGATCTCTTAATCGGAATCTTCGTGGTGTAAGCTAGAATGATGGCGGCATTCAAGAGAATCCGGAAGGTCTAAACCTTGTCTGTGGTATTCCGATTAGGATTCAATGAATGAATGACTGTGACGAGCTCCAAACTCGCGATTCCTGGGCATAGTGATAGACGCAAAAGGATAGTAAATCCTATTCCAGCATGATCGAGAACCGACAGATGAATAGCCGTGCCGTGACAGGGTGCGTTGACCATTTTCACTGAGAGGATAAGATGAAGCCATTGACAAGGGTGATGCCTCCAGACGATTAGCCATGCCGTGACAGGGCATTTGGATCATTTTCCCGAGAGAAGACCGAAAGTAGCCATTGACAATGGTGATGTATCACATAAAGCCAGCCATGGAAAGGAGTAAGACTGATTGGATGAAGATAGCAGGAAAGCAGAGGTTCAGAGGAACGAAAGCATCTCTATTCGCTTATCTAAAATTCTCACCAATGAATTACATAAGTATTTCTATCCCTATTTTATTAATTATTTTCGAAAATCCCATTGCTATTTTATATCCACCTGACTGAGATTTACAAGGTGACCATAGCTTGCTTTAGACCAATAATCTCCGTGGGATTCGACCCTTACTCACGTAAGGTATTACTTGGACGACCCAGTGCACTTGCTGGTTAGTTGTGCGAAGTTGTGAACCATGGTATTGGCATCATGTTTTTGGCGCCATTACCAGGGAAAGAAAGAGCGATGAATTTTACATAATTAAAGTGTAATCACAATTTCTGCGCACCAAGTTTTTGGCGCCGTTGTCGGGGATTGTTCGAGTTTGGACAACTGACGGTTCATCTTGTTGCTCAGATTAGGTAATTTTCTTTTTGTTTTCTCTTCAAAAATTTTTCAAAAATCTTTCAAAATTTTCTCCTTTGTTTTCGAAAAAATTTTTAAATAAAAATGTTTTCAAAAATTTTATAATTTTATTCAAAATTTTTAAGAATGAATTCTAGTGTTTCATGAAGCATGTGAAGCCTGGCTGGCTGTAAAGCCATGTCTAAATTCATTTGGACTGAGGCTTCCAATTTGTTATCAAGAGCAAGCTAGTTGATGCTGATCCACCTACTACTGTTCATGATCTACTTGTTACATGCTAAAGTTTGGCTGGCTATTAAGCCATGCCTGACCCTTTGATTGGAGCTTTAGACTAAAGAGCATAAGATTCCTGGAATTCATATTAAAAATTTTGGAATCCTTATTTTTTTTCTTTTTCAAAATGATTTTCGAAAATTTTAAAATAAAAATACAAAAAAATCATAAAATCATAAAAATCAAAAATATTTTGTGTTTCTTGTTTGAGTCTTGAGTCATGTTATCAGTTTAGTGTCAATTGCATGTGCATCTTGCATTTTTCGAAAATTCTCATGCATTCATAGTGTTCTTAATGATCTTCAAGTTGTTCTAGGTAAGTCTTCTTGTTTGATCTTTGCATTTGCATGTTTTGTATCTTTTCTTGTTTTTCATATGCATTCTTGAATTCTTAGTGTCTAAGCATTAAAGAATTCTAAGTTTGGTGTCTTGCATATTTTCTTTGCATTAAAAATTTTTCAAAATTGTGTTCTTGATGTTCATCATGATCTTCATAGTGTTCTTCGTGTTCATCTTGACATTCATAGTGTTCTTGCATGCATTCCTTGTTTTGATTCAAAAATAAAAGAGAAAAACATGAAAATGATGTTTTTAATTTTTCTCTCTCATCATAAAAAAATCAAAAATAAAAAAAAATATCTTTTCCTTTTTCTCTCATCAAATTCGAAAATTTGGATTGACTTTTTCAAAAATTTTTAAAATCAAGTTGTTTCTTATGAGTCAAATCAAATTTTCAATTTGAAAATCTTATCTTTTTCAAAATCTTTTTCAAAAATCAAATCCTTTTCAAATTTCTTAGTTATTTTCGAAAATTTCAAAAATATTTTTCTTATTTTTTATATCAAATTTTCGAAAATAACAATAACAATTAATGTTTTGATTCAAAAATTTCAAGTTTGTTACTTGCTTGTTAAGAAAGATTCAAACTTTAAGTTCTAGAATCATATCTTGTGATTTCTTGTGAATCAAGTCATTAATTGTGATTTTAAAAAAATCAAATCTTTTTCAAAAACTAATTTCAATCATATCTTTTCAAAAATATCTTCTTATCTTATCTTTTTCAAAATATGATTTCAAAATATCTTTTCTAACTTCCTAACTTCTCACCTTTTCAAAATTTGTTTCAACTAACTAACTAACTTTTTTGTTTGTTTCTTATCTTTTTCAAAACTACCTAACTAACTCTCTCTCTCTAATTTTCGAAAATATCTTCCCCCTTTTTCAAAAATTTCTTTTTTATTATTTTAATTTTTTATTTTTATTTTCGAAAAACCACTAACCTTTTTCAAAAACTATTTTCAAAAATCAACTAACTCTTTTTCAAAAATTATTTTCGAAATTTTCCCTCTCTCATCTTATTCTATTTATTTATTCATCTACTAACATCTCTTCCTCACATCACCAAAAAAATCCGAACCCTCTCTCTCTCTCTGAGTTCAGATTTTCTTCTTCTTTTCTTCTACTAACACAAGGACCTCTATACTGTGATATAAAGGATCCATATTATTATTACTATTTTCTCTGTGCCCTCTTCTTTGTCATATGAGCAGGAGCAAGGACAAGAACATTCTTGTTGAAGCAGATCCAGAACTTGAAAGGACTCTGAAGAGAAAATTAAGAGAAGCTAAATTACAACAATCCAAAGATAACCTTTCAGAAATTTTTGAACAGGAAGAGGAGATGGCAGCCGAAAATAATAATAATGCAAGGAGAATGCTTGGTGACTTTACTGCACCTAATTCCAATTTACATGGAAGAAGCATCTCCATTCCTGCCATTGGAGCAAACAACTTTGAGCTGAAACCTCAATTAGTTTCTCTGATGCAGTAGAACTACAAGTTTCATGGACTTCCATCTGAAGATCCTTTTCAGTTCTTAACTGAATTCTTGCAGATATGTGATACTGTTAAGACTAATGGAGTAGATCCTGAAGTGTACAGGCTCATGCTTTTCCCTTTTACTGTAAGAGACAGAGCTAGAGTGTGGTTGGACTCTCAACCCAAAGACAGCCTGAACTCTTGGGATAAGCTGGTCACGGATTTCTTAGCCAAGTTCTTTCCTCCTCAAAAGCTGAGCAAGCTTAGAGTGGATGTTCAAACCTTCAGACAGAAAGAAGGTCAATCCCTCTATGAAGCTTGGGAAAGATACAAACAGTTGACCAAAAAATGTCCTTCTGACATGCTTTCAGAATGGACCATCCTGGATATATTCTATGATGGTCTGTCTGAGTTATCTAAGATGTCATTGGATACTTCTGCAGGTGGATCCATTCACCTAAAGAAAACGCCTGCAAAAGCCCAAGAACTCATTGACATGGTTGCTAATAACCAGTTTATGTACACTTCTGAGAGGAATCCTGTGAATAATGGGACGCCTATGAAGAAGGGAATTCTTGAGGTTGATACTCTGAATGCCATATTGGCTCAAAACAAAATATTGACTCAATAAGTCAATATGATTTCTCAGAGTCTGAATGGAATGCAAGCTGCATCCAACAGTACTCAAGAGGCTTCTTATGCAAAAGAAGCTTATGATCCTGAGAACCCTGCAATAGCAGAGGTGAATTACTTAGGTGAACCTTATGGAAACACCTATAACTCATCATGGAGAAATCAACCAAATTTCTCATGGAAGGATCAAAAGCCTCAACAAGGCTTTAATAATGGTGGCTGAAACAGGTTTAACAATAATAAACCTTTTCCATCATCCACTCAGCAACAGACAGAGAACTCTGAACAAAATACTTCTAATTTAGCAAACTTAGTCTCTGATCTATCTAAGACCACTGTAAGTTTCATGAATGAAATAAGGTCTTCCATTAGAAATCTGGAAGCACAAGTGGGCCAGCTGAGTAAAAGGATCACTGAAATCCCTCCTAGTACTCTCCCAAGCAATACAGAAGAGAATCCAAAAGGAGAGTGCAAGGCCATTGACATAAGCACCATGGCCGAAACTGCAAGGGAAGGAGAGGACGTGAATCCCAAGGAGGAAGACCTCCTGGGACGTCCAGTGATCAATAAGGAGCTTCCTTCTGAGGAATCAAAGGACTCTGAGGCTCATCTAGAGACCATAGAGATTCCATTGAACCTCCTTATGCCCTTCATGAGCTCTGATGAGTATTCCTCTTCTGAAGAGAATGAGGATGTTACTAAAGAGCAAACTGCCAAGTTTCTTGGTGCAATCATGAAGCTGAATGCCAAATTATTTGGTATTGAGACTTGGGAAGATGAACCTCCCTTGTTCACCAATGAACTAAGTGATCTGGATCAACTGACATTGCCTCAGAAGAAACAGGATCCTGGAAAGTTCATAATACCTTGTACCATAGGCACCATGATCTTTAAGGCTCTGTGTGACCTTGGTTCAGGAATAAACCTCATGCCACTCTCTGTAATAGAGAAACTGGGAATCTATGGGGTGCAAGCTGCTAAAATCTCATTAGAGATGGCAGACAATTCAAGAAAATAGGCTTATGGACAAGTAGAGAACGTGTTAGTAAAGGTTGAAGGCCTTTACATCCCTGCTGATTTCATAGTCTTGGATACTGGAAAGGAAGAGGATGAATCCATCATCCTAGGAAGACCTTTCCTAGCCACAGCAAGAGCTGTGATTGATGTGGACAGAGGAGAATTGATCCTTCAATTAAATAAGGACAACCTTGTGTTTACAACTCAAGGATCTCTCTCTGCATCCATGGAGAGGAAGCAGAAAAAGCTTCTCTCAAAGCAGTGTCAAACAAAGCCCCCACAGTCAAACTCTAAGTTTGGTGTTGGGAGGCCACAACCAAACTCTAAGTTTGGTGTTGAACTCCCATATCCAAACTCTAAGTTTGGTGTTGGAGAGTCTCAACAAAGCTCTGCACATCTGTGAGGCTCCATGAGAGCCCACTGTCAAGCTATTGACATTAAAGAAGCGCTTATTGGGAGGCAACCCAATTTTTATTTATCTAACTATATTTTTCTTAGTTATATGTCTTTATAGGTTCATGATCATGTGGAGTCACAAAATAAACAAAAAAATCAAAAACAGAATCAAAAACAGCAGAAGAAAAATCACACCCTGGAGGAGTATCTGTCTGGCGTTCAACGCCAGAACAGAGCATGGTTCTGGCGCTGAACGCCCAAAATGGGCAGCATCCTGGCGCTGAACGCCCAGAACAAGCATGGTTCTGGTGTTCAACGCCAGAAATGGCAGCAAATGGGCGTTGAACGCCCAAAATGGGCACCAACCTGGCGCTGAACGCCCAGAGTTGTGTGCAAGGGCATTTTACATGCCTAATGTGGTGCAAGGGTGTAAATCCTTGAACACCTCAGGATCTGTGGACCCCACAGAATCATCTCAGGATCTGTGGACCCCACAGGATCATCTCAGGATCTGTGGACCCCACAGGATCCCCACCTATCTCCACTCACTTCTTCTCATTACAAACCACTCTCTTTCACACAATCCCATAAACACTCTTTCCCAAAAACCCTTCACCAATCACCTCAATCTCTCTTCCCCATCACCTCTTCACCACTCACATCCATCCACTCTTCCCCATAAACCTACCTCATAAACTCCACCTACCTTCAAAATTCAAAACCAATTTCCCACTCAAACCCACCCTAAATGGCCGAACCTTAACCCCCCTCCCTCCCCTATATATAGCCCTCCATTCTTCCTCATTTTCACACAACACAACCCTCTCCTCTCTACTTGGCCGAAACACACTTCACCCCTCTTCTCCATATTTTCTTCTTCTTCTTCATCTATTCTTTCTTTTATTGGTCGAGGGCGAGCAATATTCTAAGTTTGGTGTGGTAAAAGCATAAGCTTTTTGTTTTTCCATTACCATTGATGGCACCTAAGACCGGAGAATCCTCTAGAAAGGAGAAAGGGAAGACAAAAGCTTCCACCTCCGAGTCATGGGAGATGGAAAGGTTCATCTCCAAAGCCCATCAAGACCACTTCTATGATGTTGTGGCTAAGAAGAAGGTGATCCCCGAGGTCCCTTTCAAACTCAAAAGAAATGAGTATCCGGAGATCCGACATGAAATTCAAAGAAGAGGTTGGGAGGTTCTAACAAACCCCATCTAACAAGTCGGCATCCTAATGGTTCAAGAGTTCTATGCCAATTCATGGATCACCAAGAACCATGATCAAAGTAAGAACCCGGATCCAAAGAACTATGTTACAATGGTTCGGGGGAAATACTTAGATTTTAGTCCAAAAAATGTGAGGTTGGCGTTTAACTTGCCTATGATGCAAGGAGATGCACGCCCCTACACTAGAAGGGTCAACTTTAATCAAAGGTTGGACCAAGTCCTTATGGACATATGTGTGGAAGGAGCTCAATGGAAGATTGACTCCAAAGGCAAGCCGGTTCAACTAAGAAGATTGGACCTCAAGCCTGTGGCTAGAGGATGGTTGGAGTTCATTCAATGCTCAATCATTCCCACTAGCAACCGATCTGAAGTTACTGTGGATCGGGCCATCATGATTCATAGCATCATGATTGGAGAGGAAATAGACAGCAGAATGTAAAAAAAAAAAAAAAAAAAAAAAAAAAAAATAACGGAAAAATAATCTGGAAAAAAACTGTGAAAAAAACCGAAGGAGCTTGCCAAAGATGAGGCCATTACGGCTCGCCTTTAGGTGTCCTCCTCGGGATAGCGTAATTTAAAGAACGAGGGTCAGCAGAACGTAATAAAAAAAAATAACGGAAAAAGAATCTGGAAAAAAACTGTGAAAAAAACCGAAGGAGCTTGCCAAAGATGAGGCCATACGGCTCGCCTTTAGGTGTCCTCCTCGGGATAGCGTCATTTAAAGAACGAGGGTCAGCAGAATGTAATATATATATATATATATATATATATATATATATATATATATATATATATATATATATATATATATATATATATATATATATATATATATATATATATATATAAATATAACGGAAAAAGAATCTGGAAAAAAACTGTGAAAAAAACCGAAGAAGCTTGCCAAAGATGATGCCATACGGCTCGCCTTTAGGTGTCCTCCTCGGGATAGCGTAATTTAAAGAACGAGGGTCAGCAGAATGTAAAAAAAAATAAAAAAAAAAAAAAAAAAAAATAACGGAAAAATAATCTGGAAAAAAACTGTGAAAAAAACCGAAGGAGCTTGCCAAAGATGAGGCCATTACGGCTCGCCTTTAGGTGTCCTCCTCGGGATAGCGTAATTTAAAGAACGAGGGTCAGCAGAACGTTAAAAAAAAAAAAAATAAAAAATAAAAAAACGGAAAAAAAATCTGGAAAAAAACTGTGTAAAAAACAGAAGGAGCTTGCCAAAGATGAGGCCATTACGGCTCGCCTTTAGGTGTCCTTCTCGGGATAGCGTCATTTAAAGAACGAGGGTCAGCAGAATGTTAAAAAAAAAAAAAATCGGAAAAAAATCTGTAAAAAAACTGTGAAAAAACCGGAGGAGCTTGCCAAAGATGAGGCCATTACGGCTCGCCTTTAGGTGTCCTCCTCGGGATAGCGTCATTTAAAGAACGAGGGTCAGCAGAATGTATAAAAAAAAAAAAAAAAAAAAAAAAAAAAAAAACGGAAAAAGAATCTGGAAAAAAACTGTGAAAAAAACCGAAGGAGCTTGCCAAAGATGAGACCATACGGCTCGCCTTTAGGTGTCCTCCTCGGGATAGCGTCATTTAAAGAACGAGGGTCAGCAGAATGTAAAAAAAAAAAAAAAAAAAAAAAAAACGGAAAAAGAATCTGGAAAAAAACTGTGAAAAAAACCGAAGGAGCTTGCCAAAGATGAGGCCATTACGGCTCGCCTTTAGGTGTCCTCCTCGGGATAGCGTAATTTAAAGAACGAGGGTCAGCAGAACGTAAAATAATAAAAAAAAAAAAACGGAAAAAGAATCTGGAAAAAAACTGTGAAAAAAACCGAAAGAGCTTGCCAAAGATGAGACCATACGGCTCGCCTTTAGGTGTCCTCCTCGGGATAGCGTCATTTAAAGAACGAGGGTCAGCAGAATGTAAAAAAAAAAAAAAAATAACGGAAAAAGAATCTGGAAAAAAACTGTGAAAAAAACCGAAGGAGCTTGCCAAAGATGAGGCCATTACGGCTCGCCTTTAGGTGTCCTCCTCGGGATAGCGTAATTTAAAGAACGAGGGTCAGCAGAACGTAAAAAAAAAAAAAAAAAAAAAAAAAAAAAAAAAAACGGAAAAAAAATCTGGAAAAAAACTGTGAAAAAAACCGAAGGAGCTTGCCAAAGATGAGGCCATTACGGCTCGCCTTTTGGTTTCCTCCTCGGGATAGCGTAATTTAAAGAACGAGGGTCAGCAGAACGTAAAAAAAAAAAAAAAAAAAAAAAAAAAAAAAAAAAACGGAAAAAGAATCTGGAAAAAAACTGTGAAAAAAACCGAAGGAGCTTGCCAAAGATGAGACCATTACGGCTCGCCTTTAGGTGTCCTCCTCGGGATAGCGTAATTTAAAGAACGAGGGTCAGCAGAACGTAAAAAAAAAAAGAAAAAAAAAGGAAAAAGGGAAAAAAATCTGGAAAAAAACTGTGAAAAAAACCGAAGAAGCTTGCCAAAGATGAGGCCATTACGGCTCGCCTTTAGGTGTCCTCCTCGGGATAGCGTAATTTAAAGAACGAGGGTCAGCAGAACGTAAAAAAAAAAAAAAAAAAAAAAAAAAAAAAAAAAAAAAAAACGGAAAAAGAATCTGGAAAAAAACTGTGAAAAAAACCGAAGGAGCTTGCCAAAGATGAGGCCATTACGGCTCGTCTTTAGGTGTCCTCCTCGGGATAGCGTAATTTATAGAACGAGGGTTAGCAGAACGTTAAAAAAAAAAAAAAAAAAAACCGGAAAAAAATCTGTAAAAAAACTGTGAAAAAACCGGAGGAGCTTGCCAAAGATGAGGCCATACGGCTCGCCTTTAGGTGTCCTCCTCGGGATAGCGTCATTTAAAGAACGAGGGTCAGCAGAATGTAAAAATATATATATATATATATATATATATATATATATATATATAACGGAAAAAGAATCTGGAAAAAAACTGTGAAAAAAACCGAAGAAGCTTGCCAAAGATGATGCCATACGGCTCGCCTTTAGGTGTCCTCCTCGGGATAGCGTCATTTAAAGAACGAGGGTCAGCAGAATGTAAAAAAAAAAAAAAAAATAATAAATAAATAATAATAATAATAACGGAAAAAGAATCTGGAAAAAAACTGTGAAAAAAACCGAAGGAGCTTGCCAAAGATGAGGCCATTACGGCTCGCCTTTAGGTGTCCTCCTCGGGATAGCGTAATTTAAAGAACGAGGGTCAGCAGAACGTAAAATAAAATAAAAAAAAAACGGAAAAAGAATCTGGAAAAAAACTGTGAAAAAAACCGAAAGAGCTTGCCAAAGATGAGACCATACGGCTCGCCTTTAGGTGTCCTCCTCGGGATAGCGTCATTTAAAGAACGAGGGTCAGCAGAAGGTAAAAAAAAAAAAAAAATAACGGAAAAAGAATCTGGAAAAAAACTGTGAAAAAAACCGAAGGAGCTTGCCAAAGATGAGGCCATTACGGCTCGCCTTTAGGTGTCCTCCTCGGGATAGCGTAATTTAAAGAACGAGGGTCAGCAAAACGTAAAATAAAAAAAAAAAAAACGGAAAAAAAATCTGGAAAAAAACTGTGAAAAAAACCGAAGGAGCTTGCCAAAGATGAGGCCATTACGGCTCGCCTTTTGGTTTCCTCCTCGGGATAGCGTAATTTAAAGAACGAGGGTCAGCAGAACGTAAAAAAAAAAAAAAAAAAAAAAAAAAAAAAAAAAAAAAGGAAAAAGAATCTGGAAAAAAACTGTGAAAAAAACCGAAGGAGCTTGCCAAAGATGAGACCATTACGGCTCGCCTTTAGGTGTCCTCCTCGGGATAGCGTAATTTAAAGAACGAGGGTCAGCAGAACGTAAAAAAAAAAAGAAAAAAAAAAGGAAAAAGGGAAAAAAATCTGGAAAAAAACTGTGAAAAAAACCGAAGAAGCTTGCCAAAGATGAGGCCATTACGGCTCGCCTTTAGGTGTCCTCCTCGGGATAGCGTAATTTAAAGAACGAGGGTCAGCAGAACGTAAAAAAAAAAAAAAAAAAAAAAAAAAAAAAAAAAAACGGAAAAAGAATCTGGAAAAAAACTGTGAAAAAAACCGAAGGAGCTTGCCAAAGATGAGGCCATTACGGCTCGTCTTTAGGTGTCCTCCTCGGGATAGCGTAATTTATAGAACGAGGGTTAGCAGAACGTTAAAAAAAAAAAAAAAAAAACCGGAAAAAAATCTGTAAAAAAACTGTGAAAAAACCGGAGGAGCTTGCCAAAGATGAGGCCATACGGCTCGCCTTTAGGTGTCCTCCTCGGGATAGCGTCATTTAAAGAACGAGGGTCAGCAGAATGTAAAAATATATATATATATATATATATATATAACGGAAAAAGAATCTGGAAAAAAACTGTGAAAAAAACCGAAGAAGCTTGCCAAAGATGATGCCATACGGCTCGCCTTTAGGTGTCCTCCTCGGGATAGCGTCATTTAAAGAACGAGGGTCAGCAGAATGTAAAAAAAAAAAAAAAATAATAAATAAATAATAATAATAATAACGGAAAAAGAATCTGGAAAAAAACTGTGAAAAAAACCGAAGGAGCTTGCCAAAGATGAGGCCATTACGGCTCGCCTTTAGGTGTCCTCCTCGGGATAGCGTAATTTAAAGAACGAGGGTCAGCAGAACGTAAAATAAAAAAAAAAAAAAACGGAAAAAGAATCTGGAAAAAAACTGTGAAAAAAACCGAAAGAGCTTGCCAAAGATGAGACCATACGGCTCGCCTTTAGGTGTCCTCCTCGGGATAGCGTCATTTAAAGAACGAGGGTCAGCAGAAGGTAAAAAAAAAAAAAAAATAACGGAAAAAGAATCTGGAAAAAAACTGTGAAAAAAACCGAAGGAGCTTGCCAAAGATGAGGCCATTACGGCTCGCCTTTAGGTGTCCTCCTCGGGATAGCGTAATTTAAAGAACGAGGGTCAGCAAAACGTAAAATAAAAAAAAAAAAAACGGAAAAAAAATCTGGAAAAAAACTGTGAAAAAAACCGAAGGAGCTTGCCAAAGATGAGGCCATTACGGCTCGCCTTTTGGTTTCCTCCTCGGGATAGCGTAATTTAAAGAACGAGGGTCAGCAGAACGTAAAAAAAAAAAAAAAAAAAAAAAAAAAAAAAAAACGGAAAAAGAATCTGGAAAAAAACTGTGAAAAAAACCGAAGGAGCTTGCCAAAGATGAGACCATTACGGCTCGCCTTTAGGTGTCCTCCTCGGGATAGCGTAATTTAAAGAACGAGGGTCAGCAGAACGTAAAAAAAAAAAGAAAAAAAAAAGGAAAAAGGGAAAAAAATCTGGAAAAAAACTGTGAAAAAAACCGAAGAAGCTTGCCAAAGATGAGGCCATTACGGCTCGCCTTTAGGTTTCCTCCTCGGGATAGCGTAATTTAAAGAACGAGGGTCAGCAGAACGTAAAAAAAAAAAAAAAAAAAAAAAACAGAAAAAGAATCTGGAAAAAAACTGTGAAAAAAACCGAAGGAGCTTGCCAAAGATGAGGCCATTACGGCTCGTCTTTAGGTGTCCTCCTCGGGATAGCGTAATTTATAGAACGAGGGTTAGCAGAACGTTAAAAAAAAAAAAAAAAAAAACCGGAAAAAAATCTGTAAAAAAACTGTGAAAAAACCGGAGGAGCTTGCCAAAGATGAGGCCATACGGCTCGCCTTTAGGTGTCCTCCTCGGGATAGCGTCATTTAAAGAACGAGGGTCAGCAGAATGTAAAAATATATATATATATATATATATATATATATATATATATATATAACGGAAAAAGAATCTGGAAAAAAACTGTGAAAAAAACCGAAGAAGCTTGCCAAAGATGATGCCATACGGCTCGCCTTTAGGTGTCCTCCTCGGGATAGCGTCATTTAAAGAACGAGGGTCAGCAGAATGTAAAAAAAAAAAAAATAAATAAAAAAATAAATAATAATAATAATAACGGAAAAAGAATCTGGAAAAAAACTGTGAAAAAAACCGAAGGAGCTTGCCAAAGATGAGGCCATTACGGCTCGCCTTTAGGTGTCCTCCTCGGGATAGCGTAATTTAAAGAACGAGGGTCAGCAGAACGTAATAAAAAAAAAAAAAAAACGGAAAAAGAATCTCGAAAAAAACTGTGAAAAAAACCGATGGAGCTTGCCAAAGATGAGGCCATACGGCTCGCCTTTAGGTGTCCTCCTCGGAATAGCGTCATTTAAAGAACGAGGGTCAGCAGAATGTAAAAAAAAAAAATAATAACGGAAAAAGAATCTGGAAAAAAATTGTGAAAAAAACCGAAGGAGCTTGCCAAAGATGAGGCCATTACGGCTCGCCTTTAGGTGTCCTCCTCGGGATAGCGTAATTTAAAGAACGAGGGTCAGCAGAACGTAAAAAAAAAAAAAAAAAAAAAAAGGAAAAAAATCTGTAAAAAAACTGTGAAAAAACCGGAGGAGCTTGCCAAAGATGAGGCCATACGGCTCGCCTTTAGGTGTCCTCCTCGGGATAGCGTCATTTAAAGAACGAGGGTCAGCAGAATGTAAAAAAAAAAAAAATAACGGAAAAAGAATCTGGAAAAAAACTGTGAAAAAAACCGAAGGAGCTTGCCAAAGATGAGGCCATTACGGCTCGCCTTTAGGTGTCCTCCTCGGGATAGCGTAATTTAAAGAACGAGGGTCAGCAGAACGTAAAATAAAAAAAAAAAAACGGAAAAAGAATCTGGAAAAAAACTGTGAAAAAAACCGAAGGAGCTTGCCAAAGATGAGGCCATTACGGCTCGCCTTTAGGTGTCCTCCTCGGGATAGCGTAATTTAAAGAACGAGGGTCAGCAGAACATAACAAAAAAAAAAAAATAACGGAAAAAGAATCTGAAAAAAAACTGTGAAAAAAACCGAAGGAGCTTGCCAAAGATGAGGCCATACGGCTCGCCTTTAGGTGTCCTCCTCGGGATAGCGTCATTTAAAGAACGAGGGTCAGCAGAATGTAAAAAAAAAAATAAAAAAATAAAAAAAAAAGGAAAAAGAATATGGAAAAAAACTGTGAAAAAAACCGAAGGAGCTTGCCAAAGATGAGGTCATTACGGCTCGCCTTTAGGTGTCCTCCTCGGGATAGCGTAATTTAAAGAACGAGGGTCAGCAGAACGTATAAAAAAAAAAAAAAAACGTAAAAAAAATCTAGAAAAAAACTGTGAAAAAAACCGAAGGAGCTTGCCAAAGATAAGGCCATTACGGCTCACCTTTAGGTGTCCTCCTCGGGATAGCGTAATTTAAAGAACGAGGGTCAGCAGAACGTAAAAAAAAAAAAAAAAAACGGAAAAAGAATCTGGAAAAAAACTGTGAAAAAAACCGAAGGAGCTTGCCAAAGATGAGGCCATTACGGCTCGCCTTTAGGTGTCCTCCTCGGGATAGCGTAATTTAAAGAACGAGGGTCAGCAGAACATAACAAAAAAAAAAATAACGGAAAAAGAATCTGAAAAAGAACTGTGAAAAAAACCGAAGGAGCTTGCCAAAGATGAGGCCATACGGCTCGCCTTTAGGTGTCCTCCTCGGGATAGCGTCATTTAAAGAACGAGGGTCAGCAGAATGTAAAAAAAAAAATAAAAAAATAAAAAAAAAAGGAAAAAGAATATGGAAAAAAACTGTGAAAAAAACCGAAGGAGCTTGCCAAAGATGAGGTCATTACGGCTCGCCTTTAGGTGTCCTCCTCGGGATAGCGTAATTTAAAGAACGAGGGTCAGCAGAACGTAAAAAAAAAAAAAAAAAAAAAAAAAAAAAAAAAAAAAAAAAAAAAAAAAAAAAAAAAAACGGAAAAAGAATCTGGAAAAAAACTGTGAAAAAAACCGAAGGAGCTTGCCAAAGATGAGACCATACGGCTCGCCTTTAGGTGTCCTCCTCGGGATAGCGTCATTTAAAGAACGAGGGTCAGCAGAATGTAAAAAAATAAAAAAAATAACGGAAAAAGAATCTGGAAAAAAACTGTGAAAAAAACCGAAGGAGCTTGCCAAAGATGAGGCCATTACGGCTCGCCTTTAGGTGTCCTCCTCGGGATAGCGTAATTTAAAGAACGAGGGTCAGCAGAACGTAAAATAATAAAAAAAAAAAAAACGGAAAAAGAATCTGGAAAAAAACTGTGAAAAAAACCGAAAGAGCTTGCCAAAGATGAGACCATACGGCTCGCCTTTAGGTGTCCTCCTCGGGATAGCGTCATTTAAAGAACGAGGGTCAGCAGAATGTAAAAAAAAAAAAAAAATAACGGAAAAAGAATCTGGAAAAAAACTGTGAAAAAAACCGAAGGAGCTTGCCAAAGATGAGGCCATTACGGCTCGCCTTTAGGTGTCCTCCTCGGGATAGCGTAATTTAAAGAACGAGGGTCAGCAGAACGTAAAATAAAAAAAAAAAAAAAAACGGAAAAAAAATCTGGAAAAAAACTGTGAAAAAAACCGAAGGAGCTTGCCAAAGATGAGGCCATTACGGCTCACCTTTTGGTTTCCTCCTCGGGATAGCGTAATTTAAAGAACGAGGGTCAGCAGAACGTAAAAAAAAAAAAAAAATAAAAAAAAAAAAAAAAAAAAAAAAAAACGGAAAAAGAATCTGGAAAAAAACTGTGAAAAAAACCGAAGGAGCTTGCCAAAGATGAGACCATTACGGCTCGCCTTTAGGTGTCCTCCTCGGGATAGCGTAATTTAAAGAACGAGGGTCAGCAGAACGTAAAAAAAAAAAGAAAAAAAAAAAGGAAAAAGGGAAAAAAATCTGGAAAAAAACTGTGAAAAAAACCGAAGAAGCTTGCCAAAGATGAGGCCATTACGGCTCGCCTTTAGGTGTCCTCCTCGGGATAGCGTAATTTAAAGAACGAGGGTCAGCAGAACGTAAAAAAAAAAAAAAAAAAAAAAAAAAAAAAAAAAAAACGGAAAAAGAATCTGGAAAAAAACTGTGAAAAAAACCGAAGGAGCTTGCCAAAGATGAGGCCATTACGGCTCGTCTTTAGGTGTCCTCCTCGGGATAGCGTAATTTATAGAACGAGGGTTAGCAGAACGTTAAAAAAAAAAAAAAAAAACCGGAAAAAAATCTGTAAAAAAACTGTGAAAAAACCGGAGGAGCTTGCCAAAGATGAGGCCATACGGCTCGCCTTTAGGTGTCCTCCTCGGGATAGCGTCATTTAAAGAACGAGGGTCAGCAGAATGTAAATATATATATATATATATATATATATATATATATATATATATATATATATATATATATATATAACGGAAAAAGAATCTGGAAAAAAACTGTGAAAAAAACCGAAGAAACTTGCCAAAGATGATGCCATACGGCTCGCCTTTAGGTGTCCTCCTCGGGATAGCGTCATTTAAAGAACGAGGGTCAGCAGAATGTAAAAAAAAAAAATAAAATAAATAAATAAATAATAATAATAATAACGGAAAAAGAATCTGGAAAAAAACTGTGAAAAAAACCGAAGGAGCTTGCCAAAGATGAGGCCATTACGGCTCGCCTTTAGGTGTCCTCCTCGGGATAGCGTAATTTAAAGAACGAGGGTCAGCAGAACGTAAAATAATAAAAAAAAAAACGGAAAAAGAATCTGGAAAAAAACTTTGAAAAAAACCGAAAGAGCTTGCCAAAGATGAGACCATACGGCTCGCCTTTAGGTGTCCTCCTCGGGATAGCGTCATTTAAAGAACGAGGGTCAGCAGAATGTAAAAAAATAAAAAAAATAACGGAAAAAGAATCTGGAAAAAAACTGTGAAAAAAACCGAAGGAGCTTGCCAAAGATGAGGCCATTACGGCTCGCCTTTAGGTGTCCTCCTCGGGATAGCGTAATTTAAAGAACGAGGGTCAGCAGAACGTAAAATAATAAAAAAAAAAAAACGGAAAAAGAATCTGGAAAAAAACTGTGAAAAAAACCGAAAGAGCTTGCCAAAGATGAGACCATACGGCTCGCCTTTAGGTGTCCTCCTCGGGATAGCGTCATTTAAAGAACGAGGGTCAGCAGAATGTAAAAAAAAAAAAAAAATAACGGAAAAAGAATCTGGAAAAAAACTGTGAAAAAAACCGAAGGAGCTTGCCAAAGATGAGGCCATTACGGCTCGCCTTTAGGTGTCCTCCTCGGGATAGCGTAATTTAAAGAACGAGGGTCAGCAGAACGTAAAATAAAAAAAAAAAAAAAAACGGAAAAAAAATCTGGAAAAAAACTGTGAAAAAAACCGAAGGAGCTTGCCAAAGATGAGGCCATTACGGCTCACCTTTTGGTTTCCTCCTCGGGATAGCGTAATTTAAAGAACGAGGGTCAGCAGAACGTAAAAAAAAAAAAAAAATAAAAAAAAAAAAAAAAAAAAAAAACGGAAAAAGAATCTGGAAAAAAACTGTGAAAAAAACCGAAGGAGCTTGCCAAAGATGAGACCATTACGGCTCGCCTTTAGGTGTCCTCCTCGGGATAGCGTAATTTAAAGAACGAGGGTCAGCAGAACGTAAAAAAAAAAAGAAAAAAAAAAAGGAAAAAGGGAAAAAAATCTGGAAAAAAACTGTGAAAAAAACCGAAGAAGCTTGCCAAAGATGAGGCCATTACGGCTCGCCTTTAGGTGTCCTCCTCGGGATAGCGTAATTTAAAGAACGAGGGTCAGCAGAACGTAAAAAAAAAAAAAAAAAAAAAAAAAAAAAAAAAAAACGGAAAAAGAATCTGGAAAAAAACTGTGAAAAAAACCGAAGGAGCTTGCCAAAGATGAGGCCATTACGGCTCGTCTTTAGGTGTCCTCCTCGGGATAGCGTAATTTATAGAACGAGGGTTAGCAGAACGTTAAAAAAAAAAAAAAAAACCGGAAAAAAATCTGTAAAAAAACTGTGAAAAAACCGGAGGAGCTTGCCAAAGATGAGGCCATACGGCTCGCCTTTAGGTGTCCTCCTCGGGATAGCGTCATTTAAAGAACGAGGGTCAGCAGAATGTAAATATATATATATATATATATATATATATATATATATATATATATATATATATAACGGAAAAAGAATCTGGAAAAAAACTGTGAAAAAAACCGAAGAAACTTGCCAAAGATGATGCCATACGGCTCGCCTTTAGGTGTCCTCCTCGGGATAGCGTCATTTAAAGAACGAGGGTCAGCAGAATGTAAAAAAAAAAAATAAAATAAATAAATAAATAATAATAATAATAACGGAAAAAGAATCTGGAAAAAAACTGTGAAAAAAACCGAAGGAGCTTGCCAAAGATGAGGCCATTACGGCTCGCCTTTAGGTGTCCTCCTCGGGATAGCGTAATTTAAAGAACGAGGGTCAGCAGAACGTAAAATAATAAAAAAAAAAACGGAAAAAGAATCTGGAAAAAAACTTTGAAAAAAACCGAAAGAGCTTGCCAAAGATGAGACCATACGGCTCGCCTTTAGGTGTCCTCCTCGGGATAGCGTCATTTAAAGAACGAGGGTCAGCAGAATGTAAAAAAAAAAAAAAATAACGGAAAAAGAATCTGGAAAAAAACTGTGAAAAAAACCGAAGGAGCTTGCCAAAGATGAGGCCATTACGGCTCGCCTTTAGGTGTCCTCCTCGGGATAGCGTAATTTAAAGAACGAGGGTCAGCAAAACGTAAAATAAAAAAAAAAAAAAAAAACGGAAAAAAAATCTGGAAAAAAACTGTGAAAAAAACCGAAGGAGCTTGCCAAAGATGAGGCCATTACGGCTCGCCTTTTGGTTTCCTCCTCGGGATAGCGTAATTTAAAGAACGAGGGTCAGCAGAACGTAAAAAAAAAAAAAAAAAAAAAAAAAAAAAAAAAAACGGAAAAAGAATCTGGAAAAAAACTGTGAAAAAAACCGAAGGAGCTTGCCAAAGATGAGACCATTACGGCTCGCCTTTAGGTGTCCTCCTCGGGATAGCGTAATTTAAAGAACGAGGGTCAGCAGAACGTAAAAAAAAAAAGAAAAAAAAAAAGGAAAAAGGGAAAAAAATCTGGAAAAAAACTGTGAAAAAAACCGAAGAAGCTTGCCAAAGATGAGGCCATTACGGCTCGCCTTTAGGTGTCCTCCTCGGGATAGCGTAATTTAAAGAACGAGGGTCAGCAGAACGTAAAAAAAAAAAAAAAAAAAAAAAAAAAAAAAAAAAAAAAAAAAACGGAAAAAGAATCTGGAAAAAAACTGTGAAAAAAACCGAAGGAGCTTGCCAAAGATGAGGCCATTACGGCTCGTCTTTAGGTGTCCTCCTCGGGATAGCGTAATTTATAGAACGAGGGTTAGCAGAACGTTAAAAAAAAAAAAAAAAAAAACCGGAAAAAAATCTGTAAAAAAACTGTGAAAAAACCGGAGGAGCTTGCCAAAGATGAGGCCATACGGCTCGCCTTTAGGTGTCCTCCTCGGGATAGCGTCATTTAAAGAACGAGGGTCAGCAGAATGTAAAAAAATATATATATATATATATATATATATAACGGAAAAAGAATCTGGAAAAAAACTGTGAAAAAAACCGAAGAAGCTTGCCAAAGATGATGCCATACGGCTCGCCTTTAGGTGTCCTCCTCGGGATAGCGTCATTTAAAGAACGAGGGTCAGCAGAATGTAAAAAAAAAAAAAATAAATAAATAAATAAATAATAATAATAATAACGGAAAAAGAATCTGGAAAAAAACTGTGAAAAAAACCGAAGGAGCTTGCCAAAGATGAGGCCATTACGGCTCGCCTTTAGGTGTCCTCCTCGGGATAGCGTAATTTAAAGAACGAGGGTCAGCAGAACGTAATAAAAAAAAAAAAAAAACGGAAAAAGAATCTCGAAAAAAACTGTGAAAAAAACCGAAGGAGCTTGCCAAAGATGAGGCCATACGGCTCGCCTTTAGGTGTCCTCCTCGGAATAGCGTCATTTAAAGAACGAGGGTCAGCAGAATGTAAAAAAAAAAAAATAATAACGGAAAAAGAATCTGGAAAAAAATTGTGAAAAAAATCGAAGGAGCTTGCCAAAGATGAGGCCATTACGGCTCGCCTTTAGGTGTCCTCCTCGGGATAGCGTAATTTAAAGAACGAGGGTCAGCAGAACGTAAAAAAAAAAAAAAAAAAAAAAAGGAAAAAAATCTGTAAAAAAACTGTGAAAAAACCGGAGGAGCTTGCCAAAGATGAGGCCATACGGCTCGCCTTTAGGTGTCCTCCTCGGGATAGCGTCATTTAAAGAACGAGGGTCAGCAGAATGTAAAAAAAAAAAAATAACGGAAAAAGAATCTGGAAAAAAACTGTGAAAAAAACCGAAGGAGCTTGCCAAAGATGAGGCCATTACGGCTCGCCTTTAGGTGTCCTCCTCGGGATAGCGTAATTTAAAGAACGAGGGTCAGCAGAACGTAAAATAAAAAAAAAAAAAACGGAAAAAGAATCTGGAAAAAAACTGTGAAAAAAACCGAAGGAGCTTGCCAAAGATGAGGCCATTACGGCTCGCCTTTAGGTGTCCTCCTCGGGATAGCGTAATTTAAAGAACGAGGGTCAGCAGAACATAACAAAAAAAAAAAAAATAACGGAAAAAGAATCTGAAAAAAAACTGAGAAAAAAACCGAAGGAGCTTGCCAAAGATGAGGCCATACGGCTCGCCTTTAGGTGTCCTCCTCGGGATAGCGTCATTTAAAGAACGAGGGTCAGCAGAATGTAAAAAAAAAAATAAAAAAATAAAAAAAAAAGGAAAAAGAATAGGGAAAAAAACTGTGAAAAAAACCGAAGGAGCTTGCCAAAGATGAGGTCATTACGGCTCGCCTTTAGGTGTCCTCCTCGGGATAGCGTAATTTAAAGAACGAGGGTCAGCAGAACGTAAATAAAAAAAAAAAAAAAAAAAAAAACGGAAAAAAAGTCTGGAAAAAAACTGTGAAAAAAACCGAAGGAGCTTGCCAAAGATAAGGCCATTACGGCTCACCTTTAGGTGTCCTCCTCGGGATAGCGTAATTTAAAGAACGAGGGTCAGCAGAACGTAAAAAAAAAAAAAAAAAAAAAAAAAAAAAAAAAAAAAAAAAAAAAAAAAAAAAAAAAAAAAAAAAAAAAAAAAAAAAAACGGAAAAGGAATCTGGAAAAAAACTGTGAAAAAAACCGAAGGAGCTTGCCAAAGATGAGACCATTACGGCTCGTCTTTAGGTGTCCTCCTCGAGATAGCGTAATTTAAAGAACAAGGGTCAGCAGAACGTAAAAAAAAAAAGAAAAAAAAAAGGAAAAAGGGAAAAAAATCTGGAAAAAAACTGTGAAAAAAACCGAAGGAGCTTGCCAAAGATGAGGCCATTACGGCTCGCCTTTAGGTGTCCTCCTCGGGATAGCGTAATTTAAAGAACGAGGGTCAGCAGAACGTAAAATAAAATAAAAAAAAACGGAAAAAGAATCTGGAAAAAAACTGTGAAAAAAACCGAAGGAGCTTGCCAAAGATGAGGCCATTACGGCTCGCCTTTAGGTGTCCTCCTCGGGATAGCGTAATTTAAAGAACGAGGGTCAGCAGAACATAACAAAAAAAAAAAAATAACGGAAAAAGAATCTGAAAAAAAACTGTGAAAAAAACCGAAGGAGCTTGCCAAAGATGAGGCCATACGGCTCGCCTTTAGGTGTCCTCCTCGGGATAGCGTCATTTAAAGAACGAGGGTCAGCAGAATGTAAAAAAAAAAATAAAAAAATAAAAAAAAAAAGGAAAAAGAATATGGAAAAAAACTGTGAAAAAAACCGAAGGAGCTTGCCAAAGATGAGGTCATTACGGCTCGCCTTTAGGTGTCCTCCTCGGGATAGCGTAATTTAAAGAACGAGGGTCAGCAGAACGTAAAAAAAAAAAAAAAAAAAAAAAAAAAAAAAAAAAAAACGGAAAAAAAATCTGGAAAAAAACTGTGAAAAAAACCGAAGGAGCTTGCCAAAGATAAGGCCATTACGGCTCACCTTTAGGTGTCCTCCTCGGGATAGCGTAATTTAAAGAACGAGGGTCAGCAGAACGTAAAAAAAAAAAAAAAAAAAAAAAAAAAAAAAAAAAAAAAAAAAAAAAAAAAAAAAAAAAACGGAAAAGGAATCTGGAAAAAAACTGTGAAAAAAACCGAAGGAGCTTGCCAAAGATGAGACCATTACGGCTCGTCTTTAGGTGTCCTCCTCGAGATAGCGTAATTTAAAGAACAAGGGTCAGCAGAACGTAAAAAAAAAAAGAAAAAAAAAAGGAAAAAGGGAAAAAAATCTGGAAAAAAACTGTGAAAAAAACCGAAGGAGCTTGCCAAAGATGAGGCCATTACGGCTCGCCTTTAGGTGTCCTCCTCGGGATAGCGTAATTTAAAGAACGAGGGTCAGCAGAACGTAAAAAAAAAAAAAAAAAAAAAAAACGGAAAAAGAATCTGGAAAAAAACTGTGAAAAAAACCGAAGGAGCTTGCCAAAGATGAGACCATACGGCTCGCCTTTAGGTGTCCTCCTCGGGATAGCGTCATTTAAAGAACGAGGGTCAGCAGAATGTAAAAAAAAAAAAAAATAACGGAAAAAGAATCTGGAAAAAAACTGTGAAAAAAACCGAAGGAGCTTGCCAAAGATGAGGCCATTACGGCTCGCCTTTAGGTGTCCTCCTCGGGATAGCGTAATTTAAAGAACGAGGGTCAGCAGAACGTAAAATAAAAAAAAAAAAAAAACGGAAAAAAAATCTGGAAAAAAACTGTGAAAAAAACCGAAGGAGCTTGCCAAAGATGAGGCCATTACGGCTCACCTTTTGGTTTCCTCCTCGGGATAGCGTAATTTAAAGAACGAGGGTCAGCAGAACGTAAAAAAAAAAAAAAAAAAAAAAAAAAAAAAAAAAAACGGAAAAAGAATCTGGAAAAAAACTGTGAAAAAAACCGAAGGAGCTTGCCAAAGATGAGACCATTACGGCTCGCCTTTAGGTGTCCTCCTCGGGATAGCGTAATTTAAAGAACGAGGGTCAGCAGAACGTAAAAAAAAAAAGAAAAAAAAAAAGGAAAAAGGGAAAAAAATCTGGAAAAAAACTGTGAAAAAAACAGAAGAAGCTTGCCAAAGATGAGGCCATTACGGCTCGCCTTTAGGTGTCCTCCTCGGGATAACGTAATTTAAAGAACGAGGGTCAGCAGAACGTAAAAAAAAAAAAAAAAAAAAAAAAAAATACGGAAAAAGAATCTGGAAAAAAACTGTGAAAAAAACCGAAGGAGCTTGCCAAAGATGAGGCCATTACGGCTCGTCTTTAGGTGTCCTCCTCGGGATAGCGTAATTTATAGAACGAGGGTTAGCAGAACGTTAAAAAAAAAAAAAAACCGGAAAAAAATCTGTAAAAAAACTGTGAAAAAACCGGAGGAGCTTGCCAAAGATGAGGCCATACGGCTCGCCTTTAGGTGTCCTCCTCGGGATAGCGTCATTTAAAGAACGAGGGTCAGCAGAATGTAAAAATATATATATATATATATATATATATATATATATATATATATATATATATATATATATATAACGGAAAAAGAATCTGGAAAAAAACTGTGAAAAAAACCGAAGAAGCTTGCCAAAGATGATGCCATACGGCTCGCCTTTAGGTGTCCTCCTCGGGATAGCGTCATTTAAAGAACGAGGGTCAGCAGAATGTAAAAAAAAAAAAAAAAAATAATAATAATAATTATAACGGAAAAAGAATCTGGAAAAAAACTGTGAAAAAAACCGAAGGAGCTTGCCAAAGATGAGGCCATTACGGCTCGCCTTTAGGTGTCCTCCTCGGGATAGCGTAATTTAAAGAACGAGGGTCAGCAGAACGTAATAAAAAAAAAAAAAAAAAAACGGAAAAAGAATCTCGAAAAAAACTGTGAAAAAAACCGAAGGAGCTTGCCAAAGATGAGGCCATACGGCTCGCCTTTAGGTGTCCTCCTCGGAATAGCGTCATTTAAAGAACGAGGGTCAGCAGAATGTAAAAAAAAAAAAAATAACGGAAAAAGAATCTGGAAAAAAACTGTGAAAAAAACCGAAGGAGCTTGCCAAAGATGAGGCCATTACGGCTCGCCTTTAGGTGTCCTCCTCGGGATAGCGTAATTTAAAGAACGAGGGTCAGCAGAACGTAAAAAAAAAAAAAAAAAAAAAAAGGAAAAAAATCTGTAAAAAAACTGTGAAAAAACCGGAGGAGCTTGCCAAAGATGAGGCCATACGGCTCGCCTTTAGGTGTCCTCCTCGGGATAGCGTCATTTAAAGAACGAGGGTCAGCAGAATGTAAAAAAAAAAAAATAACGGAAAAAGAATCTGGAAAAAAACTGTGAAAAAAACCGAAGGAGCTTGCCAAAGATGAGGCCATTACGGCTCGCCTTTAGGTGTCCTCCTCGGGATAGCGTAATTTAAAGAACGAGAGTCAGCAGAACGTAAAATAAAAAAAAAAAAAACGGAAAAAGAATCTGGAAAAAAACTGTGAAAAAAACCGAAGGAGCTTGCCAAAGATGAGGCCATTACGGCTCGCCTTTAGGTGTCCTCCTCGGGATAGCGTAATTTAAAGAACGAGGGTCAGCAGAACGTAATAAAAAAAAAAAATAACGGAAAAAGAATCTGGAAAAAAACTGTGAAAAAAACCGAAGGAGCTTGCCAAAGATGAGGCCATACGGCTCGCCTTTAGGTGTCCTCCTCGGGATAGCGTCATTTAAAGAACGAGGGTCAGCAGAATGTAAAAAAAAAAAAATAAAAAAATAAAAAAAAAAGGAAAAAGAATATGGAAAAAAACTGTGAAAAAAACCGAAGGAGCTTGCCAAAGATGAGGTCATTACGGCTCGCCTTTAGGTGTCCTCCTCGGGATAGCGTAATTTAAAGAACGAGGGTCAGCAGAACGTAAAAAAAAAAAAAAAAAAAAAAAAAAAAAAAAAAAAAAAAAACGGAAAAAAAATCTGGAAAAAAACTGTCAAAAAAACCGAAGGAGCTTGCCAAAGATAAGGCCATTACGGCTCACCTTTAGGTGTCCTCCTCGGGATAGCGTAATTTAAAGAACGAGGGTCAGCAGAACGTTAAAAAAAAAAAAAAAAAAAAAAAAAAAAAAAAAAAAACGGAAAAGGAATCTGGAAAAAAACTGTGAAAAAAACCGAAGGAGCTTGCCAAAGATGAGACCATTACGGCTCGCCTTTAGGTGTCCTCCTCGAGATAGCGTAATTTAAAGAACAAGGGTCAGCAGAACGTAAAAAAAAAAAAGAAAAAAAAAAGGAAAAAGGGAAAAAAATCTGGAAAAAAACTGTGAAAAAAACCGAAGGAGCTTGCCAAAGATGAGGCCATTACGGCTCGCCTTTAGGTGTCCTCCTCGGGATAGCGTAATTTAAAGAACGAGGGTCAGCAGAACGTAAAAAAAAAAAAAAAAAAAACGGAAAAAGAATCTGGAAAAAAACTGTGAAAAAAACCGAAGGAGCTTGCCAAAGATGAGACCATACGGCTCGCCTTTAGGTGTCCTCCTCGGGATAGCGTCATTTAAAGAACGAGGGTTAGCAGAATGTAAAAAAAAAAAAAAAATAACGGAAAAAGAATCTGGAAAAAAACTGTGAAAAAAACCGAAGGAGCTTGCCAAAGATGAGGCCATTACGGCTCGCCTTTAGGTGTCCTCCTCGGGATATCGTAATTTAAAGAACGAGGGTCAGCAGAACGTAAAAAAAAAAAAAAAAAAAAACGGAAAAAGAATCTGGACAAAAACTGTGAAAAAAACCGAAAGAGCTTGCCAAAGATGAGACCATTCGGCTCGCCTTTAGGTGTCCTCCTCGGGATAGCGTCATTTAAAGAACGAGGGTCAGCAGAATGTAAAAAAAAAAAAAAAATAACGGAAAAAGAATCTGGAAAAAAACTGTGAAAAAAACCGAAGGAGCTTGCCAAAGATGAGGCCATTACGGCTCGCCTTTAGGTGTCCTCCTCGGGATAGCGTAATTTAAAGAACGAGGGTCTGCAGAACGTAAAATAAAAAAAAAATAAAAAAAAAACGGAAAAAAATCTGGAAAAAAACTGTGAAAAAAACCGAAGGAGCTTGCCAAAGATGAGGCCATTACGGCTCGCCTTTTGGTTTCCTCCTCGGGATAGCATAATTTAAAGAACGAGGGTCAGCAGAACGTAAAAAAAAAAAAAAAAAAAAAAAAAAAAAACGGAAAAAGAATCTGGAAAAAAACTGTGAAAAAAACCGAAGGAGCTTGCCAAAGATGAGACAATTACGGCTCGCCTTTAGGTGTCCTCCTCGGGATAGCGTAATTTAAAGAACGAGGGTCAGCAGAACGTAAAAAAAAAAAGAAAAAAAAAAAGGAAAAAGGGAAAAAAATCTGGAAAAAAACTGTGAAAAAAACCGAAGAAGCTTGCCAAAGATGAGGCCATTACGGCTCGCCTTTAGGTGTCCTCCTCGGGATAGCGTAATTTAAAGAACGAGGGTCAGCAGAACGTAAAAAAAAAAAAAAAAAAACGGAAAAAGAATCTGGACAAAAACTGTGAAAAAAACCGAAAGAGCTTGCCAAAGATGAGACCATTCGGCTCGCCTTTAGGTGTCCTCCTCGGGATAGCGTCATTTAAAGAACGAGGGTCAGCAGAATGTAAAAAAAAAAAAAAAAATAACGGAAAAAGAATCTGGAAAAAAACTGTGAAAAAAACCGAAGGAGCTTGCCAAAGATGAGGCCATTACGGCTCGCCTTTAGGTGTCCTCCTCGGGATAGCGTAATTTAAAGAACGAGGGTCTGCAGAACGTAAAATAAAAAAAAAATAAAAAAAAAACGGAAAAAAAATCTGGAAAAAAACTGTGAAAAAAACCGAAGGAGCTTGCCAAAGATGAGGCCATTACGGCTCGCCTTTTGGTTTCCTCCTCGGGATAGCGTAATTTAAAGAACGAGGGTCAGCAGAACGTAAAAAAAAAAAAAAAAAAAAAAAAAAACGGAAAAAGAATCTGGAAAAAAACTGTGAAAAAAACCGAAGGAGCTTGCCAAAGATGAGACAATTACGGCTCGCCTTTAGGTGTCCTCCTCGGGATAGCGTAATTTAAAGAACGAGGGTCAGCAGAACGTAAAAAAAAAAAGAAAAAAAAAAGGAAAAAAGGAAAAAAATCTGGAAAAAAACTGTGAAAAAAACCGAAGAAGCTTGCCAAAGATGAGGCCATTACGGCTCGCCTTTAGGTGTCCTCCTCGGGATAGCGTAATTTAAAGAACGAGGGTCAGCAGAACGTAAAAAAAAAAAAAAAAAAAAAACGGAAAAAGAATCTGGACAAAAACTGTGAAAAAAACCGAAAGAGCTTGCCAAAGATGAGACCATTCGGCTCGCCTTTAGGTGTCCTCCTCGGGATAGCGTCATTTAAAGAACGAGGGTCAGCAGAATGTAAAAAAAAAAAAAAAAATAACGGAAAAAGAATCTGGAAAAAAACTGTGAAAAAAACCGAAGGAGCTTGCCAAAGATGAGGCCATTACGGCTCGCCTTTAGGTGTCCTCCTCGGGATAGCGTAATTTAAAGAACGAGGGTCTGCAGAACGTAAAATAAAAAAAATAAAAAAAAAACGGAAAAAAAATCTGGAAAAAAACTGTGAAAAAAACCGAAGGAGCTTGCCAAAGATGAGGCCATTACGGCTCGCCTTTTGGTTTCCTCCTCGGGATAGCGTAATTTAAAGAACGAGGGTCAGCAGAACGTAAAAAAAAAAAAAAAAAAAAAAAAAAACGGAAAAAGAATCTGGAAAAAAACTGTGAAAAAAACCGAAGGAGCTTGCCAAAGATGAGACAATTACGGCTCGCCTTTAGGTGTCCTCCTCGGGATAGCGTAATTTAAAGAACGAGGGTCAGCAGAACGTAAAAAAAAAAAGAAAAAAAAAAGGAAAAAGGGAAAAAAATCTGGAAAAAAACTGTGAAAAAAACCGAAGAAGCTTGCCAAAGATGAGGCCATTACGGCTCGCCTTTAGGTGTCCTCCTCGGGATAGCGTAATTTAAAGAACGAGGGTCAGCAGAACGTAAAAAAAAAAAAAAAAAAAAAAAACGGAAAAGGAATCTGGAAAAAAACTGTGAAAAAAACCGAAGGAGCTTGCCAAAGATGAGACCATTACGGCTCGCCTTTAGGTGTCCTCCTCGAGATAGCGTAATTTAAAGAACAAGGGTCAGCAGAACGTAAAAAAAAAAAAGAAAAAAAAAAAGGAAAAAGGGAAAAAAATCTGGAAAAAAACTGTGAAAAAAACCGAAGAAGCTTGCCAAAGATGAGGCCATTACGGCTCGCCTTTAGGTGTCCTCCTCGGGATAGCGTAATTTAAAGAACGAGGGTCAGCAGAACGTAAAAAAAAAAAAAAAAAAAAACGGAAAAAGAATCTGGAAAAAAACTGTGAAAAAAACCGAAGGAGCTTGCCAAAGATGAGACCATACGGCTCGCCTTTAGGTGTCCTCCTCGGGATAGCGTCATTTAAAGAACGAGGGTTAGCAGAATGTAAAAAAAAAAAAAAAAATAACGGAAAAAGAATCTGGAAAAAAACTGTGAAAAAAACCGAAGGAGCTTGCCAAAGATGAGGCCATTACGGCTCGCCTTTAGGTGTCCTCCTCGGGATATCGTAATTTAAAGAACGAGGGTCAGCAGAACGTAAAATAAAAAAAAAAAAAAAAAACGGAAAAAGAATCTGGAAAAAAACTGTGAAAAAAACCGAAAGAGCTTGCCAAAGATGAGACCATACGGCTCGCCTTTAGGTGTCCTCCTCGGGATAGCGTCATTTAAAGAACGAGGGTCAGCAGAATGTAAAAAAAAAAAAAAAAATAACGGAAAAAGAATCTGAAAAAAAACTGTGAAAAAAACCGAAGGAGCTTGCCAAAGATGAGGCCATTACGGCTCGCCTTTAGGTGTCCTTGATGACAAGTCATCTTAGCCCATTTTAGCTAGTCTTTTTCTTTTGTTTTCATTAGAATTATGCACTTTCTTAAGCTACAAGCAAGCTAATTGAGTAGATTTTCATGTTTCCCTTGATTGAACCAACCATATGTGAATTCATGCCATTTCATGAGGTTTTGAACTATATTTGTTGCATATTGTGGAAGATTGAATACCTCATGATTTTGAGCAAAACTTTGATTAGTTTGGTTGATCAATGATAGGTGAAGAAGGCTTGGAGAAAGGTTGAAGCAAAGAGGAATGGCTAGGAGTGAAGAGAGGACAATGGAATAAGTGAAAATTGAACCGGGTTGCATGAAGTTAGCCCCAACGTTAGCCCCCTAACTTGGAGGCTAACGTTGGGCATATGAATCACTCTTTGGAAGTAGCCAACGTTAGCTCCAACGTTAGCCCCCTAACTTGGAGGCTAACGTTGGAACTTGAGAGTTTCTCCCTGGGCTACCAACGTTTGCGCCAACGTTAGCCCCCTAACTTGGAGGCTAACGTTGGCACTTAAATCACAATGGGGGAGTAGGCAACGTTTGCGCCAACGTTAGCCCCCTAACGTGGAGGCTAACGTTGGCACCAATCATACCAAGCAAGGCCAACGTTAGGGTCAAAGTTAGACCCCTAACGTTGGCGCCAACGTCTAAACCAGAAGAATGTGGTTTGCTGATATGAAAAGTTAGGGTCAAAGTTAGACCCCTAACTTTGACCCTAACGTTGAAGACCAACGTTGGCTAACTCCATTTCCGGTTCAATTGGTTCACTTCGGTTCTTCTTCAATCTTCAAGAGCAATCAACCAAGGCCTCTTTCAACCCAATTCCACCAAGAACAAAGGCCCAACTCAAGGCTTGAAGATCATTTTGGAAAGTGTATAAATAGGATAGAATTCAATTTGTTTAGGGAGCATTTTGCTGGAGAGTTTTCTTTTAGAGCTTTCCTTTTAGAATTTTCATAATAGTTTTCGAAGAGCTTTTGAACTTGAGTGAACTTTAATTTCTTGCTTTCATTGCTTTCAATTTCATTTGACTTTTGTCTTGGATCTTGGATTGGAGAATTGAAGAAATTCTGTTTCAATCTCAATCTTGGATCTCTCTGTTTCCTTTACTGTTAATTGAATTAGCATTTCTGTTTCTGTTACTTGATCTTCATCTCTTTTCTTTGCAATTTACAAGTTCCTTGCTATTGTTCTTGTGGGATCTAGGAAGGCATTGAGATCTAGACTTGGTTTTCTAGTCTCTGGGTCCTGAGATCTAAATTCTCATTTCAATTCTCTGTTTAATGCTTTCATTGTTCATTTACTTTGCTGTTATAAGATCCGGTTCAATCCCAACTCCCTTTTCCTCTTCTGTTTGATGCAATTTAGTTTTCCCTTGTTTAAATTCTGCAAATCCTCATCCCAATCCCCTTTACTTTTCAAGCAATTTACATTTCTTGCACTTTAAGATTCTGCAATTTACATTTCTTGCACTTTAAGTTTCTGTCATTTAATTTCTTGTCCTTTAAGTTTCAGCAATTTACTTTCCCGCTCTCTTTAATTTCATGCAATTTACATTCTGCAAATCACAAATCACCCAACCAACACTTGATTCGCTTGACTAAATCAACCACTAAACTAAAATTGCTCAATCCTTCAATCCCTGTGGGATCGACCTCACTTCCGTGAGTTTTTATTACTTGATACGACCCGGTACACTTGCCGGTTAGTTTTGGGTGTTTTGGTAGAAATTCGTTTCTCATCAAAATATCTCATCAAGTTTTTGGCGCCGTTGCCGGGGATTGATTAGATTGACAATGATTAAGTGAGGTGGTAATCTAGATCAAGCACTTTTTCTTTATTTTTCTTTAACCTTTGATTAACCCACTAACTGTTTGAATTTTTGCTTAAGCTAACTAAAACTTCATTCTAGCAGTAGATTGAAGTATCACTGGTTTGTGTGCTCTTATGTTCTGCTTCAGGTACACAAAGAGCCATACCCAATTTTCATGAACAAGACGAAAGAACTCTCAGGAGGTTAAGAAGAGCCGAAAGAGGGAAAAGTATTGTTGGAGAAGAAGAATCTGAGGAAGAATACCACGAGATGGAAGGAGATACATCTAATCCAGGAGAAGGAGTTAATAATCCACCACAACAGAGGAGAGTATTGGCTTCCTATACTTTTGCAAATGCTAGACATTGTGGAAGCAGCATTCTCACCCCTAATGTCAATGCAAATAACTTTGAACTGAAGCCACAACTCATCACATTGGTCCAGAATAACTGCTCATTTGGAGGAGGACCATTGGAGGATCCAAATCAACATCTATCTACCTTCTTGAGGATCTGTGACACTGTCAAATCCAATGGTGTGAATCCTGAGACTTACAAGCTTCTGCTGTTCCCGTTCTCATTAAGGGATAAGGCTGCACAATGGCTTGAAACTTTTCCCCAAGCAAGTATCACTAGTTGGGATGACTTGGTGGCTAAATTTCTAGCCAAATTCTATCCACCCCAGAGAGTCATCAGGCTGAAAACTGAGGTGCAGACATTCACACAATTAGATGCTGAATCCTTGTATGAAGCATGGGAGAGGTACAAAGCCTTAATCAGAAAGTGCCCTCCAGAGATGTTCAATGAATGGGATGTGCTGCAAAATTTCTATGAAGGCCTGACATTGAAATCTCAGGAGGCATTAGATCATTCTGCTGGAGGTTCACTACAACTAATGAAAACTGCTGAGGAAGCTCAGAATCTTGTGGACATGGTGGCCAACAATCAATATTTCTTTGCTCATCAAAGAAGCCGCCAACCATCACAAAGAAGAGGAGTAATGGAACTAGACGGAGTGGATTCAATCCTAGCTCAAAACAAGATGATGCAGCAGCAATTTCAACAACAATTTGAGCAAATGGCTAAGAGGATTGACAGTCTCCAAGTTGCAGCAGTCAACACTAGCCAGCCATCAACCACATGGGGTCAGAGTGAAGAGACTCAAGAGGAGCAACAACAAGAACAAGCCCAGTACATGCACAACCAAAATTCTGGGCCAAATGAAGTATATGGTGACACTTACAACCCTTCTTGGAAGAACCACCCAAACCTTAGGTGGGGAGACAATCACAACCAAAATCAACAACCATGGCAGAGAAACTCAAACCAAAACACTTTAAGAAGCAACCAAAACCACAACCAGCAGCAAACCAACCAAAACCCCTACAGAAAACCTCAAAACAACTACTCCAACCCCAACCATTACCAATCTAATAACCAACCCACCAACCAAAATGTCTACCATCCACCATCCACATTTCACAACCCACCACAAGCATCACCTGAATCTCACAGACTCACCAACTTGGAAACCTTGATAGACAAAATGTGGAAACACCAAGAAATGACAACCAAGAACCATGAAGCCTCCATGAAGAGCCTAGAGAGGCAAATTGGGCAAATCTCCAAACAGATTTCTGTTGAGAAATTTTCAAGCTCACTGCCAAGTGACACAATCCCAAATCCTAAGGAAGAATGCAAGGCAATACAATTGAGGAGTGGAAAAGTCTTGGTGAAAAATGAAGAAGCAACCAAGAAGCCAAAGGAAAGTGACAAGAAACAAGCTGAAGAAGAGAAAGTCAATGACAAGAAGGAGGCAGCAAGCAAGCCAACTCAGAATCAAGTTCAAGAAAAAGAAGATCAGCCACAAAAATCAAGAAAGGGAAAGGAAGTAATTGAAGGACCAACTAAGGACCAAAGGCAGGGAAATAACTTCACTCCTCCCTTGCCATACCCTCAGAGGTTCAACAAAGAGATTAATGACAAGCATTTTCACAAATTCCTTGAGATTTTTAAGAAGCTGGAAATCAACATTCCCTTGGCCGAAGCACTTGAGCAAATGCCTCTATATTCCAAGTTTCTGAAGGATCTTATCAACAAGAAAAGAAGTTGGCTTGAAAGGGAAACCATATTACTCACAGAGGAATGCAGTGCTGTAATCCAACGGGGTATTCCACCAAAACTTAAGGATCCGGGAAGCTTTGTAGTCTCATGCACTATTGGCAAGATAATTCTCAACAAGGCCCTCTGTGACCTGGGTGCCAGCATCAACTTAATGCCTCTCTCAATGATGAGAAAACTTGCCATAGAAGAACTTAAACCCACCAGGATGTCGCTAGTCATGGCTGACAGATCAATCAAGACACCTAATGGAATTGTG
This sequence comes from Arachis ipaensis, assembly GCF_059453495.1. Taxonomy (NCBI): domain Eukaryota; kingdom Viridiplantae; phylum Streptophyta; class Magnoliopsida; order Fabales; family Fabaceae; genus Arachis; species Arachis ipaensis. Next base: position 76,822,973 of record NC_142443.1, on the reverse strand, counting down.
GAGAATCTGTTAGTAAAGATTGGGGAGTTTATCTTCCCAGCAGATTTTGTAATTTTGGATACCGAAGAAGAAGGAAACGACTCAATCATTCTGGGAAGGCCATTTCTACACACAGCAAGGGCCATCATTGATGTTGAAAAAGGAGAAATGACCTTCAGGGTCCATAATGAACAAATGATTATAAATGTGTTCAAATCAATGCAAAACGCTCCTGAGCAAGAAGATTATGTGAGAGTGGATATGATAGATAGTTTGGTGGAAGAAACTTTGGAAGAAAAGTTTCAAGAGCAAGAAGGAAATCAAGAAACAACAGAGGAACAAGTGGCTGAGACCTTTACTGAGCAATATGAAAGGCAAGATAAGAAAGAAGATGTACGAAGACAAGAATTGAAACCTTTACCCACCCATCTCAAATATGCATTCCTTGGCACATCGGAGAGCCTCCCAGTAATCATTAATTCATCCCTGTCAAAGAAGGAAGAAGGAGAACTTCTTGATGTACTCAAAGCTCACAAAGATGCTTTAGGATGGACCATTGATGATCTGAAGGGAATCAGCCCTGCAGTATGTATGCATAAGATCCTCTTGGAAGATAATTCCAAACCAGTGGTTCAACCACAAAGAAGGCTAAATCCTACAATGAAGGAAGTTGTCCAGAAGGAAGTAATGAAGTTGTGGAATGCAGGGATAATATTCCCAATATCTGACAGCCCATGGGTAAGCCCAGTTCAAGTTGTACCAAAGAAGGGAGGAATGACAGTCATCACTAATGAGAAGAATGAGTTGATCCCTACTAGAACAGTGACTGGGTGGAGAATGTGCATAGACTATAGAAGATTGAATGATGCCACCAGGAAGGATCATTTCCCTCTCCCATTCATTGATCAGATGCTGGAAAGGTTAGCCGGCCATGCCTATTACTGTTTCTTGGACGGATATTCTGGGTATAATCAAATCGTGGTAGACCCCAAGGACCAAGAGAAAACTGCCTTCACATGTCCATTTGGAGTTTTTGCGTATAGGCGGATGCCTTTTGGGCTCTGCAACGCCCCTGCCACATTTCAAAGGTGTATGCTCTCCATTTTTTCTGATATGGTCGAAAAATTTTTAGAAGTCTTCATGGATGACTTCTCTGTTTTTGGTGATAATTTCAATGCTTGCCTAAACCATTTAACTCTTGTCTTGAAACGGTGCCAAGAAACTAATTTGGTTTTAAACTGGGAGAAATGCCATTTTATGGTACCCGAAGGAATTGTTCTTGGCCATAAAGTCTCAAGAAAAGGGATAGAGGTTGATAAGGCAAAAGTTGAGATTATAGAAAAACTCCCTCCACCAATTAATGTGAAATCTGTTAGAAGTTTCTTGGGGCATGCCGGATTTTACAGAAGGTTTATCAAGGACTTTTCAAAAATAGCCAAACCTTTAAGTAATCTGTTAATGCTTGATAACCCTTTTGTTTTTGATGAAAACTGTCAGCATGCATTTGAAACTTTAAAAAATAAACTCACAACAGCACCAATAATCACACCCCCAGATTGGGGATTACCTTTTGAACTCATGTGTGATGCAAGTGACATTGCAATTGGTGCTGTACTTGGTCAAAAGAAGGGGAATTTGCATCATGTCATATATTACGCAAGTAAAGTGTTGAATGAGGCCCAAAGAAATTACACTACAACAGAAAAAGAGTTGCTAGCTGTAGTTTATGCATTTGATAAGTTTAGATCATATCTGATAGGATCGAAGGTTGTAGTTTATACTGATCATGCTGCACTTAAGTATTTGATGTCAAAACAGGATGCTAAACCAAGACTCATCAGGTGGATACTGCTTCTACAAGAATTTGACATTGAAATAAGAGATAGGAAGGGCACTGAAAACCAGGTCGCTGATCATCTGTCAAGACTACCACATGAAACAAATCAAAAAGCATCCCAGCCAATAAATGAAAGCTTCCCAGATGAGCACCTTCTGCAGATCCATCAAGCACCTTGGTTTGCTGACATAGCAAATTACAAAGTGGGAAGGAAGATACCGCAAGAATTCTCTAAGCAACAAGTGAAGAAGTTGATTAAAGAAGCAAGGAAATTTTTATGGGATGAACCCTTCTTATTCAAGAGATGCTCTGATGGAGTGATCAGGAGGTGTATTCCTGAAAGTGAAGTGAGGGACATCTTGTGGCATTGTCATGGTTCAGCTTATGGTGGACACTTTGGCCCAGAAAAAACAGCCGCAAAAATACTACAGAGTGGCTTCTATTGGCCAACTATTTTCAAGGATGCCAGAAGATATGTACACCAATGTAATGAATGCCAGAAAGCAGGAGGATTAACAAGAAGGAATGAGATGCCTCAAAATTTTATCTTGGAATTAGAATTGTTCGATCTGTGGGGAATTGATTTCATGGGGCCTTTTCCTCCTTCCTATTCTTTTAGATACATCCTGGTAGCAGTGGAATATGTCTCAAAATGGGTAGAAGCTATAGCCACAACCACCTGTGATGCACAGATCGTCCTCCAATTCCTCAAAAAGCACATCTTCACTAGGTTTGGAGTGCCCAAAAGTCTTATTAGTGATGGTGGTAGTCACTTTTGCAACAAACAAATGGAGAAACTCCTTCACAAATATGGAGTAATTCACAAAGTAGCCACACCCTACCACCCTCAGACTAACGGCCAAGCTGAACTTGCAAATAGAGAATTAAAGAAGATCCTAGAGAAAACAGTGGGAATCACAAGAAAGGATTGGGCTAGAAAGCTAGAGGATGCACTGTGGGCATATAGGACAGCTTTTAAAACTCCTATTGGCAAGTCACCCTTTCAGCTATTGTATGGCAAATCCTGCCACCTCCCTGTAGAGCTTGAACATAGAGCTTTTTGGGCCACTAAACTCCTCAACCTTGACCCCCAAGCTGCAGGAGAAAAAAGGTTGTTACAACTAAATGAACTGGATGAATTCAGACTGGAAGCTTATGAAAATGCGAAGATATACAAGGAGAAAGCTAAGAAGTGGCATGACAAGAAGATCACAAAGAAGGAATTCAAGCCTGGACAACAAGTACTCCTGTATAATTCAAGGCTTAAAATCTTCCCTGGCAAACTGAAGTCTAAGTGGACTGGCCCATACTTGGTGACAAAGATTTTTCCCTATGGGAATATTGAACTGCTAGATGAGGCAACAAAGAATCAATTCACTGTGAATGGGCACAGAGCAAAGTTGTACTTAGGAGGACAATGGGTTAAGGAAAAAGAGGTTCAACACCTACAGCCCTCTTAAAAAGAATTGAAAGATGTCAAGCTAGTGACAATAAAAGAGCGCTTGTTGGGAGGCAACCCAACCGGAGGTACTTTTCTTTCATAGTTAGTTCAATAAAAAGGTTAAATGAGTAGTATGTATTGCAAGGAGCTAAGTTTGGTGTTTCACACCAAAACATATTAAGGGAGAATGAAGGATTCTAAGTTTGGTGTTCCACCAAAATCTTACTTAAAAGCACATTCTCACTTTCTATATAAAGAGCTACCAGCTCCAAGCAATCTGACAAATCATTTAAGCATTGTCTGTTTCTAGTTTTCAATTTTATTACCTTTAGCGAAGATTTAAGCTTTCACATATGGTTATGGATAAGAAACATGGCAAGAGACTGAGTTTGGTGTTCACACACCAAAGTAAGTTCAAACGCCTACAAGAAAGTCTTGCACACTAACAAATCACATAAGGGCTTGAGAAACAAGCAACTTCCATTAACACTGCAGAAAATCAATCACTCTTATGGGAGGACTACTCACCATTAGCTGAGATGAAAGAAGAAGGAGCCACCAAGAGGTTGTATTGTCATTTAACTCCATCAGTATTGAATTGCTCAAATTTGGAAGTATGAATATGCCCATTTTAACAGAAACTGTTAGTGTAGTATGCATCAATTATGTTTTTGTAGGCTGGTTTTTTATGTGTTGGCTTGTGTGTTCATTTTCACTTAACAAGAAGTATGTGTTGTCCCCTGCATCTTTAAATTTAATAAAAGAACAGTTTGAATGTAAAGTGAAATGGTCTCTGTTAGTTAGAAGTGGAATAAAAGTAAGTGGTGGTGTGTGTGATTGCATTATAACTCACTTTAGTGAATAAAGAGCTAAGATATCTCCTTCTAAGTAGAGAGTGGCCTATTGTCTATGAATCTCAATTGAATAGAATTCCTTGGTTAGAAAGAAAAACAAAAAAAAGAAAGAAAGAACAAAGAAAGCTAAAAGGTGGCAAAACAAAAGAAAAACAAAAAGAAATAAAGCTGGACACCAATAGCTTGAACTCTGAAATATATGCCTGTGATGTTTTTGTACTAGGATCTGCTTGGATTAGTAAGCTCTTAGGAGTGCCTCAACACTTGGTGACTTGGGTTAACTAACCCGGGATCATCAGCTGAAAATCCACTATCAAGAGCAACCTAACTACAAAGCATTTAGTAGCCCAAAGAGGTGCTGGGCATCAATGTTTTAAGAAGGAATGTGAGCCAAGTGTCTATGGTGAATAATGTGTCAAGTATAAAAAGAAAATGAACTTGCTACACATGACACTCAAATAAAGCTTTTGAATAAAGTAATAGCCAAGGATAAAGGAATAATGAGAGGTCATAGCAGTATGTCACTTGAAACTTGAAGGAAACTTTCTAGGCCTAGGAGTCAATAAGAAGTGAGCATTTGCATATCCACATAAAACCCCATGAACTATCAATAACACTTTGCTAGCATGAACTTCCTCTTCCATTTCATTCTTTCTTCTTAATAAATTCATTTCTTGCTTGGGGACAAGCAAGCTTTAAGTTTGGTGTTGTGATGACAAGTCATCTTAGCCCATTTTAGCTAGTCTTTTTCTTTTGTTTTCATTAGAATTATGCACTTTCTTAAGCTACAAGCAAGCTAATTGAGTAGATTTTCATGTTTCCCTTGATTGAACCAACCATATGTGAATTCATGCCATTTCATGAGGTTTTGAACTATATTTGTTGCATATTGTGGAAGATTGAATACCTCATGATTTTGAGCAAAACTTTGATTAGTTTGGTTGATCAATGATAGGTGAAGAAGGCTTGGAGAAAGGTTGAAGCAAAGAGGAATGGCTAGGAGTGAAGAGAGGACAATGGAATAAGTGAAAATTGAACCGGGTTGCATGAAGTTAGCCCCAACGTTAGCCCCCTAACTTGGAGGCTAACGTTGGGCATATGAATCACTCTTTGGAAGTAGCCAACGTTAGCTCCAACGTTAGCCCCCTAACTTGGAGGCTAACGTTGGAACTTGAGAGTTTCTCCCTGGGCTACCAACGTTTGCGCCAACGTTAGCCCCCTAACTTGGAGGCTAACGTTGGCACTTAAATCACAATGGGGGAGTAGGCAACGTTTGCGCCAACGTTAGCCCCCTAACGTGGAGGCTAACGTTGGCACCAATCATACCAAGCAAGGCCAACGTTAGGGTCAAAGTTAGACCCCTAACGTTGGCGCCAACGTCTAAACCAGAAGAATGTGGTTTGCTGATATGAAAAGTTAGGGTCAAAGTTAGACCCCTAACTTTGACCCTAACGTTGAAGACCAACGTTGGCTAACTCCATTTCCGGTTCAATTGGTTCACTTCGGTTCTTCTTCAATCTTCAAGAGCAATCAACCAAGGCCTCTTTCAACCCAATTCCACCAAGAACAAAGGCCCAACTCAAGGCTTGAAGATCATTTTGGAAAGTGTATAAATAGGATAGAATTCAATTTGTTTAGGGAGCATTTTGCTGGAGAGTTTTCTTTTAGAGCTTTCCTTTTAGAATTTTCATAATAGTTTTCGAAGAGCTTTTGAACTTGAGTGAACTTTAATTTCTTGCTTTCATTGCTTTCAATTTCATTTGACTTTTGTCTTGGATCTTGGATTGGAGAATTGAAGAAATTCTGTTTCAATCTCAATCTTGGATCTCTCTGTTTCCTTTACTGTTAATTGAATTAGCATTTCTGTTTCTGTTACTTGATCTTCATCTCTTTTCTTTGCAATTTACAAGTTCCTTGCTATTGTTCTTGTGGGATCTAGGAAGGCATTGAGATCTAGACTTGGTTTTCTAGTCTCTGGGTCCTGAGATCTAAATTCTCATTTCAATTCTCTGTTTAATGCTTTCATTGTTCATTTACTTTGCTGTTATAAGATCCGGTTCAATCCCAACTCCCTTTTCCTCTTCTGTTTGATGCAATTTAGTTTTCCCTTGTTTAAATTCTGCAAATCCTCATCCCAATCCCCTTTACTTTTCAAGCAATTTACATTTCTTGCACTTTAAGATTCTGTAATTTACATTTCTTGCACTTTAAGTTTCTGTCATTTAATTTCTTGTCCTTTAAGTTTCAGCAATTTACTTTCCCGCTCTCTTTAATTTCATGCAATTTACATTCTGCAAATCACAAATCACCCAACCAACACTTGATTCGCTTGACTAAATCAACCACTAAACTAAAATTGCTCAATCCTTCAATCCCTGTGGGATCGACCTCACTTCCGTGAGTTTTTATTACTTGATACGACCCGGTACACTTGCCGGTTAGTTTTGGGTGTTTTGGTAGAAATTCGTTTCTCATCAAAATATCTCATCAGTCCTCCTCGGGATAGCGTAATTTAAAGAACGAGGGTCAGCAGAACGTAAAATAAAAAAAAATAAAAAAAAAACGGAAAAAAAATCTGGAAAAAAACTGTGAAAAAAACCGAAGGAGCTTGCCAAAGATGAGGCCATTACGGCTCGTCTTTAGGTGTCCTCCTCGGGATAGCGTAATTTATAGAACGAGGGTTAGCAGAACGTTAAAAAAAAAAAAAAAAAACCGGAAAAAAATCTGTAAAAAAACTGTGAAAAAACCGGAGGAGCTTGCCAAAGATGAGGCCATACGGCTCGCCTTTAGGTGTCCTCCTCGGGATAGCGTCATTTAAAGAACGAGGGTCAGCAGAATGTAAAAATATATATATATATATATATATATATATATATATATATATATATATATATATATATATATATATATATATATATATATATATATAACGGAAAAAGAATCTGGAAAAAAACTGTGAAAAAAACCGAAGAAGCTTGCCAAAGATGATGCCATACGGCTCGCCTTTAGGTGTCCTCCTCGGGATAGCGTCATTTAAAGAACGAGGGTCAGCAGAATGTAAAAAAAAAAAAAAAAAAATAATAATAATAATAACGGAAAAAGAATCTGGAAAAAAACTGTGAAAAAAACCGAAGGAGCTTGCCAAAGATGAGGCCATTACGGCTCGCCTTTAGGTGTCCTCCTCGGGATAGCGTAATTTAAAGAACGAGGGTCAGCAGAACGTAAAAAAAAAAAAAAAAAAAAAAACGGAAAAAAAATCTGGAAAAAAACTGTGAAAAAAACAGAAGGAGCTTGCCAAAGATGAGGCCATTACGGCTCGCCTTTAGGTGTCCTTCTCGGGATAGCGTCATTTAAAGAACGAGGGTCAGCAGAACGTTAATAAAAAAAAAAAAAAAAAAAAACGGAAAAAAATCTGTAAAAAAACTGTGAAAAAACCGGAGGAGCTTGACAAAGATGAGGCCATACGGCTCGCCTTTAGGTGTCCTCCTCGGGATAGCGTCATTTAAAGAACGAGGGTCAGCAGAATGTAAAAAAAAAAAAAAAAAAAAAAAAATAATAATAATAATAACGGAAAAAGAATCTGGAAAAAAACTGTGAAAAAAACCGAAGGAGCTTGCCAAAGATGAGGCAATTACGGCTCGCTTTTAGGTGTCCTCCTCGGGATAGCGTAATTTAAAGAACGAGGGTCAGCAGAACGTTAAAAAAAAAAAAAAAAAAAAAAAAAAAAAAAAAAAACGGAAAAAAAATCTGGAAAAAAACTGTGAAAAAAACAGAAGGAGCTTGCCAAAGATGAGGCCATTACGGCTCGCCTTTAGGTGTCCTTCTCGGGATAGCGTCATTTAAAGAACGAGGGTCAGCAGAACGTTAATAAAAAAAAAAAAAACGGAAAAAAATCTGTAAAAAAACTGTGAAAAAACCGGAGGAGCTTGACAAAGATGAGGCCATACGGCTCGCCTTTAGGTGTCCTCCTCGGGATAGCGTCATTTAAAGAACGAGGGTCAGCAGAATGTAAAAAAAAAAAAATAACGGAAAAAGAATCTGGAAAAAAACTGTGAAAAAAACCGAAGGAGCTTGCCAAAGATGAGGCCATTACGGCTCGCCTTTAGGTGTCCTCCTCGGGATAGCGTAATTTAAAGAACGAGGGTCAGCAGAACGTAAAATAAAAAAAAAAAAAAAAACGGAAAAAGAATCTGGAAAAAAACTGTGAAAAAAACCGAAGGAGCTTGCCAAAGATGAGGCCATTACGGCTCGCCTTTAGGTGTCCTCCTCGGGATAGCGTAATTTAAAGAACGAGGGTCAGCAGAACGTAATAAAAAAAAAAAAAAAACGGAAAAAAATCTGGAAAAAAACTGTGAAAAAAACCGAAGGAGCTTGCCAAAGATGAGGCCATACGGCTCGCCTTTAGGTGTCCTCCTCAGGATAGCGTCATTTAAAGAACGAGGGTCAGCAGAATGTAAAAAAAAAAAAAATAACGGAAAAAGAATCTGGAAAAAAACTGTGAAAAAAACCGAAGGAGCTTGCCAAAGATGAGGCCATTACGGCTCGCCTTTAGGTGTCCTCCTCGGGATAGCGTAATTTAAAGAACGAGGGTCAGCAGAACGTAAAATAAAATAAAAAAAAAAACGGAAAAAGAATCTGGAAAAAAACTGTGAAAAAAACCGAAGGAGCTTGCCAAAGATGAGACCATACGGCTCGCCTTTAGGTGTCCTCCTCGGGATAGCGTCATTTAAAGAACGAGGGTCAGCAGAATGTAAAAAAAAAAAAAAATAACGGAAAAAGAATCTGGAAAAAAACTGTGAAAAAAACCGAAGGAGCTTGCCAAAGATGAGGCCATTACGGCTCGCCTTTAGGTGTCCTCCTCGGGATAGCGTAATTTAAAGAACGAGGGTCAGCAGAACGTAAAATAATAAAAAAAAAAACGGAAAAAAAATCTGGAAAAAAACTGTGAAAAAAACCGAAGGAGCTTGCCAAAGATGAGGCCATTACGGCTCGCCTTTAGGTGTCCTCCTCGGGATAGCGTAATTTAAAGAACGAGGGTCAGCAGAACGTAAAATAAAAAAAAATAAAAAAAAAACGGAAAAAAAATCTGGAAAAAAACTGTGAAAAAAACCGAAGGAGCTTGCCAAAGATGAGGCCATTACGGCTCGCCTTTTGGATTCCTCCTCGGGATAGCGTAATTTAAAGAACGAGGGTCAGCAGAACGTATAAAAAAAAAAAAAAAAAAAAAAAAAAACGGAAAAAGAATCTGGAAAAAAACTGTGAAAAAAACCGAAGGAGCTTGCCAAAGATGAGACCATTACGGCTCGCCTTTAGGTGTCCTCCTCGGGATAGCGTAATTTAAAGAACGAGGGTCAGCAGAACGTAAAAAAAAAAAGAAAAAAAAAAGGAAAAAGGGAAAAAAATCTGGAAAAAAACTGTGAAAAAAACCGAAGAAGCTTGCCAAAGATGAGGCCATTACGGCTCGCCTTTAGGTGTCCTCCTCGGGATAGCGTAATTTAAAGAACGAGGGTCAGCAGAACGTAAAAAAAAAAAAAAAAAAAAAAAAAAAAAAACGGAAAAAGAATCTGGAAAAAAACTGTGAAAAAAACCGAAGGAGCTTGCCAAAGATGAGGCCATTACGGCTCGTCTTTAGGTGTCCTCCTCGGGATAGCGTAATTTATAGAACGAGGGTTAGCAGAACGTTAAAAAAAAAAAAAAAAACCGGAAAAAAATCTGTAAAAAAACTGTGAAAAAACCGGAGGAGCTTGCCAAAGATGAGGCCATACGGCTCGCCTTTAGGTGTCCTCCTCGGGATAGCGTCATTTAAAGAACGAGGGTCAGCAGAATGTAAATATATATATATATATATATATATATATATATATATATATATATATATAACGGAAAAAGAATCTGGAAAAAAACTGTGAAAAAAACCGAAGAAGCTTGCCAAAGATGATGCCATACGGCTCGCCTTTAGGTGTCCTCCTCGGGATAGCGTCATTTAAAGAACGAGGGTCAGCAGAATGTAAAAAAAAAAAAAAAAAAAAAATAATAATAATAATAACGGAAAAAGAATCTGGAAAAAAACTGTGAAAAAAACCGAAGGAGCTTGCCAAAGATGAGGCCATTACGGCTCGCCTTTAGGTGTCCTCCTCGGGATAGCGTAATTTAAAGAACGAGGGTCAGCAGAACGTAAAAAAAAAAAAAAAAAAAAAAAACGGAAAAAAAATCTGGAAAAAAACTGTGAAAAAAACAGAAGGAGCTTGCCAAAGATGAGGCCATTACGGCTCGCCTTTAGGTGTCCTTCTCGGGATAGCGTCATTTAAAGAACGAGGGTCAGCAGAACGTTAATAAAAAAAAAAAAAAAAAAAAAAACGGAAAAAAATCTGTAAAAAAACTGTGAAAAAACCGGAGGAGCTTGACAAAGATGAGGCCATACGGCTCGCCTTTAGGTGTCCTCCTCGGGATAGCGTCATTTAAAGAACGAGGGTCAGCAGAATGTAAAAAAAAAAAAAAAAAAAAAAAAAAAAAAATAATAATAACGGAAAAAGAATCTGGAAAAAAACTGTGAAAAAAACCGAAGGAGCTTGCCAAAGATGAGGCCATTACGGCTCGCCTTTAGGTGTCCTCCTCGGGATAGCGTAATTTAAAGAACGAGGGTCAGCAGAACGTAAAAAAAAAAAAAAAAAAAAAAAAAAAAAAAAAAACGGAAAAAAAATCTGGAAAAAAACTGTGAAAAAAACAGAAGGAGCTTGCCAAAGATGAGGCCATTACGGCTCGCCTTTAGGTGTCCTTCTCGGGATAGCGTCATTTAAAGAACGAGGGTCAGCAGAACGTTAATAAAAAAAAAAAAAAAAAAAAAAACGGAAAAAAATCTGTAAAAAAACTGTGAAAAAACCGGAGGAGCTTGACAAAGATGAGGCCATACGGCTCGCCTTTAGGTGTCCTCCTCGGGATAGCGTCATTTAAAGAACGAGGGTCAGCAGAATGTAAAAAAAAAAAAAATAACGGAAAAAGAATCTGGAAAAAAACTGTGAAAAAAACCGAAGGAGCTTGCCAAAGATGAGGCCATTACGGCTCGCCTTTAGGTGTCCTCCTCGGGATAGCGTAATTTAAAGAACGAGGGTCAGCAGAACGTAAAAAAAAAAAAAAAAAAAAAAAAACGGAAAAAGAATCTGGAAAAAAACTGTGAAAAAAACCGAAGGAGCTTGCCAAAGATGAGGCCATTACGGCTCGCCTTTAGGTGTCCTCCTCGGGATAGCGTAATTTAAAGAACGAGGGTCAGCAGAACGTAATAAAAAAAAAAAAAAAAACGGAAAAAAATCTGGAAAAAAACTGTGAAAAAAACCGAAGGAGCTTGCCAAAGATGAGGCCATACGGCTCGCCTTTAGGTGTCCTCCTCAGGATAGCGTCATTTAAAGAACGAGGGTCAGCAGAATGTAAAAAAAAAAAAAATAACGGAAAAAGAATCTGGAAAAAAACTGTGAAAAAAACCGAAGGAGCTTGCCAAAGATGAGGCCATTACGGCTCGCCTTTAGGTGTCCTCCTCGGGATAGCGTAATTTAAAGAACGAGGGTCAGCAGAACGTAAAATAAAATAAAAAAAAAAACGGAAAAAGAATCTGGAAAAAAACTGTGAAAAAAACCGAAGGAGCTTGCCAAAGATGAGACCATACGGCTCGCCTTTAGGTGTCCTCCTCGGGATAGCGTCATTTAAAGAACGAGGGTCAGCAGAATGTAAAAAAAAAAAAAAAATAACGGAAAAAGAATCTGGAAAAAAACTGTGAAAAAAACCGAAGGAGCTTGCCAAAGATGAGGCCATTACGGCTCGCCTTTAGGTGTCCTCCTCGGGATAGCGTAATTTAAAGAACGAGGGTCAGCAGAACGTAAAATAAAAAAAAAAAAAAACGGAAAAAAAATCTGGAAAAAAACTGTGAAAAAAACCGAAGGAGCTTGCCAAAGATGAGGCCATTACGGCTCGCCTTTAGGTTTCCTCCTCGGGATAGCGTAATTTAAAGAACGAGGGTCAGCAGAACGTTAAAAAAAAAAAAAAAAAAAAAAAAAAAAAAAAACGGAATAAGAATCTGGAAAAAAATTGTGAAAAAAACCGAAGGAGCTTGCCAAAGATGAGACCATTACGGCTCGCCTTTAGGTGTCCTCCTCGGGATAGCGTAATTTAAAGAACGAGGGTCAGCAGAACGTAAAAAAAAAAGAAAAAAAAAAAGGAAAAAGGGAAAAAAATCTGGAAAAAAACTGTGAAAAAAATCGAAGGAGCTTGCCAAAGATGAGGCCATTACGGCTCGCCTTTAGGTGTCCTCCTCGGGATAGCGTAATTTAAAAAACGAGGGTCAGCAGAACGTAAAAAAAAAAAAAAAAAAAAAAAAAAAAAAAAAAAACGGAAAAAGAATCTGGAAAAAAACTGTGAAAAAAACCGAAGGAGCTTGCCAAAGATGAGGCCATTACGGCTCGTCTTTAGGTGTCCTCCTCGGGATAGCGTAATTTATAGAACGAGGGTCAGCAGAACGTTAAAAAAAAAAAAACAAACGGAAAAAAATCTGTAAAAAAACTGTGAAAAAACCGGAGGAGCTTGCCAAAGATGAGGCCATACGGCTCGCCTTTAGGTGTCCTCCTCGGGATAGCGTCATTTAAAGAACGAGGGTCAGCAGAATGTAAAAAAAAAAAAATAACGGAAAAAGAATCTGGAAAAAAACTGTGAAAAAAACCGAAGAAGCTTGCCAAAGATGATGCCATACGGCTCGCCTTTAGGTGTCCTCCTCGGGATAGCGTCATTTAAAGAACGAGGGTCACCAGAATGTAAAAAAAAAAAAAAAAAAAAAACAGAAAAAGAATCAGGAAAAAAACTGTGAAAAAAACCGAAGGAGCTTGCCAAAGATGAGGCCATTACGGCTCGCCTTTAGGTGTCCTCCTCGGGATAGCGTAATTTAAAGAACGAGGGTCAGCAGAACGTAAAAAAAAAAAAGAAAAAAAAATAAAAAATAACGGAAAAAGAATCTGGAAAAAAACTGTGAAAAAACCCGAAGGAGCTTGCCAAAGATGAGGCCATTACGGCTCGCCTTTAGGTGTCCTCCTCGGGATAGCGTAATTTAAAGAACGAGGGTCAGCAGAACGTAAAAAAAAAAAAAAAAAAAAAAAAAAAAAAAAAAAACGGAAGAAGAATCTGGAAAAAAACTGTGAAAAACACCGAAGGAGCTTGCCAAAGATGAGGCCATACGGCTCGCCTTTAGGTGTCCTCCTCGGGATAGCGACATTTAAAGAACGAGGGTCAGCAGAATGTAAAAAAAAAAAAAAAAAGAAAAAAAAATAACGGAAAAAGAATCTGGAAAAAAACTGTGAAAAAAACCGAAGGAGCTTGCCAAAGATGAGGCCATTACGGCTCGCCTTTAGGTGTCCTCCTCGGGATAGCGTAATTTAAAGAACGAGGGTCAGCAGAACGTAAAAAAAAAAAAAAAAAACGGAAAAAAAATTTGGAAAAAAACTGTGAAAAAAACCGAAGGAGCTTGCCAAAGATGAGGCCATTACGGCTCGCCTTTAGGTGTCCTCCTCGGGATAGCGTCATTTAAAGAATGAGGGTCAGCAGAACGTAAAAAAAAAAAAAAAAAAAAAAGATAAAGAATCTGGAAAAAAACTGTGAAAAAAACCGAAGGAGCTTGCCAAAGATGAGACCATTACGGCTCGCCTTTAGGTGTCCTCCTCGGGATAGCGTAATTTAAAGAACGAGGGTCAGCAGAACGTAAAAAAAAAAAAAAAGGAAAAAGGGAAAAAAATCTGGAAAAAAACTGTGAAAAAAACCGAAGGAGCTTGCCAAAGATGAGGCCATTACGGCTCGCCTTTAGGTGTCCTCCTCGGGATAGCGTAATTTAAAGAACGAGGGTCAACAGAACGTAATAAAAAAAAAAAAAAAAAAACGGAAAAAGAATCTGGAAAAAAACTGTGAAAAAAACCGAAGGAGCTTGCCAAAGATGAGGCCATTACGGCTCGTCTTTAGTTGTCCTCCTCGGGATAGCATCATTTAAAGAACGAGGGTCAGCAGAACGTAAAAAAAAAAAAAAAAAACGGAAAAAGAATCTGGAAAAAAACTGTGACAAAAACCGAAGGAGCTTGCCAAAGATGAGACCATTACGGCTCGCTTTTAGGTGTCCTCCTCGGGATAGCGTAATTTAAAGAACGAGGGTCAGCAGAACGTAAAAAAAAAAAAGAAAAAAAAAATAAAAATAAAAAATAACGGAAAAAGAATCTGGAAAAAAACTGTGAAAAAACCGAAGGAGCTTGCCAAAGATGAGGCCATTACGGCTCGCCTTTAGGTGTCCTCCTCGGGATAGCGTAATTTAAAGAACGAGGGTCAGCAGAACGTAAAAAAAAAAAAAAAAAAAAAGAAAAAAAAAAAACGGAAAAAGAATCTGGAAAAAAACTGTGAAAAAAACCGAAGGAGCTTGCCAAAGATGAGACCATACGGCTCGCCTTTAGGTGTCCTCCTCGGGATAGCGTCATTTAAAGAACGAGGGTCAGCTGAATGTAAAAAAAAAAAAAATAACGGAAAAAGAATCTGGAAAAAAACTGTGAAAAAAACCGAAGGAGCTTGCCAAAGATGAGGCCATTACGGCTCGCCTTTAGGTGTCCTCCTCGGGATAGCGTAATTTAAAGAACGAAGGTCAGCAGAACGTAAAAAAAAAAAAAAACGGAAAAAAAATCTGGAAAAAAACTGTGAAAAAAACCGAAGGAGCTTGCCAAAGATGAGGCCATTACGGCTCGCCTTTAGGTGTCCTCCTCGGGATAGCGTAATTTAAAGAACGAGGGTCAGCAGAACGTAAAAAAAAAAAAAAAAAAAAAAAAAAAAAAAAAAAAAAACGGAAAAAGAATCTGGAAAAAAACTGTGAAAAAAACCGAAGGAGCTTGCCAAAGATGAGACCATTACGGCTCGCCTTTAGGTGTCCTCCTCCTCGGGATAGCGTAATTTAAAGAACGAGGGTCAGCAGAACGTAAAAAAACAAAGAAAAAAAAAAGGAAAAAGGGAAAAAAATCTGGAAAAAAACTGCGAAAAAAACCGAAGGAGCTTGCCAAAGATGAGGCCATTACGGCTCGCCTTTAGGTGTCCTCCTCGGGATAGCGTAATTTAAAGAACGAGGGTCAGCAGAACGTAATAAAAAAAAAATAACGGAAAAAGAATCTGGAAAAAAACTGTGAAAAAAACCGAAGGAGCTTGCCAAAGATGAGGCCATACGGCTCGCCTTTAGGTGTCCTCCTCGGGATAGCGTCATTTAAAGAACGAGGGTCAGCAGAACGTAAAAAAAAAAAAAAAAAAAACGGAAAAAGAATCTGGAAAAAAACTGTGACAAAAACCGAAGGAGCTTGCCAAAGATGAGACCATTACGGCTCGCTTTTAGGTGTCCTCCTCGGGATAGCGTAATTTAAAGAACGAGGGTCAGCAGAACGTAAAAAAAAAAAAAAAAAAAAAAAACGGAAAAAGAATCTGGAAAAAAACTGTGAAAAAAACCGAAGGAGCTTGCCAAAGATGAGACCATATGGCTCGCCTTTAGGTGTCCTCCTCGGGATAGCGTCATTTAAAGAACGAGGGTCAGCAGAATGTAAAAAAAAAAAAATAACGGAAAAAGAATCTGGAAAAAAACTGTGAAAAAAACCGAAGGAGCTTGCCAAAGATGAGGCCATTACGGCTCGCCTTTAGGTGTCCTCCTCGGGATAGCGTAATTTAAAGAACGAAGGTCAGCAGAACGTAAAAAAAAAAAAACGAAAAAAAAATCTGGAAAAAAACTGTGAAAAAAACCGAAGGAGCTTGCCAAAGATGAGGCCATTACGGCTCGCCTTTAGGTGTCCTCCTCGGGATAGCGTAATTTAAAGAACGAGGGTCAGCAGAACGTAAAAAAAAAAAAAAAAAAAAAAAAAAAAAAAAAAAAACAGATAAAGAATCTGGAAAAAAACTGTGAAAAAAACCGAAGGAGCTTGCCAAAGATGAGACCATTACGGCTCGCCTTTAGGTGTCCTCCTCGGGATAGCGTAATTTAAAGAACGAGGGTCAGCAGAACGTAAAAAAAAAAAAAGGAAAAAGGGAAAAAAATCTGGAAAAAAACTGTGAAAAAAACCGAAGGAGCTTGCCAAAGATGAGGCCATTACGGCTCGCCTTTAGGTGTCCTCCTCGGGATAGCGTAATTTAAAGAACGAGGGTCAACAGAACGTAATAAAAAAAAAAAAAAAAAAACGGAAAAAGAATCTGGAAAAAAACTGTGAAAAAAACCGAAGGAGCTTGCCAAAGATGAGGCCATTACGGCTCGTCTTTAGTTGTCCTCCTCGGGATAGCATCATTTAAAGAACGAGGGTCAGCAGAACGTAAAAAAAAAAAAAAAAACGGAAAAAGAATCTGGAAAAAAACTGTGACAAAAACCGAAGGAGCTTGCCAAAGATGAGACCATTACGGCTCGCTTTTAGGTGTCCTCCTCGGGATAGCGTAATTTAAAGAACGAGGGTCAGCAGAACGTAAAAAAAAAAGAAAAAAAAATAAAAATAAAAAATAACGGAAAAAGAATCTGGAAAAAAACTGTGAAAAAAACCGAAGGAGCTTGCCAAAGATGAGGCCATTACGGCTCGCCTTTAGGTGTCCTCCTCGGGATAGCGTAATTTAAAGAACGAGGGTCAGCAGAACGTAAAAAAAAAAAAAAAAAAAGGGAAAAAGGGAAAAAAATCTGGAAAAAAAACTGTGAAAAAAACCGAAAGAGCTTGCCAAAGATGAGGCCATTACGGCTCGCCTTTAGGTGTCCTCCTCGGGATAGCGTAATTTAAAGAACGAGGGTCAGCAGAACGTATAAAAAAAAAAAAAAAAAAAAAAAAAAAAAAAAAACGGAAAAAGATTCTGGAAAAAAAACTGTGAAAAAAACCGAAGGAGCTTGCCAAAGATGAGACCATACGGCTCGCCTTTAGGTGTCCTCCTCGGGATAGCGTCATTTAAAGAACGAGGGTCAGCAGAATGTAAAAAAAAAAAAAATAACGGAAAAAGAATCTGGAAAAAAACTGTGAAAAAAACCGAAGGAGCTTGCCAAAGATGAGCCCATTACGGCTCGCCTTTAGGTGTCCTCCTCGGGATAGCGTAATTTAAAGAACGAGGGTCAGCAGAACGTAAAAAAAAAAAAAACAGAAAAAAAATCTGGAAAAAAACTGTGAAAAAAACCGAAGGAGCTTGCCAAAGATGAGGCCATTACGGCACGCCTTTAGGTGTCCTCCTCGGGATAGCGTAATTTAAAGAACGAGGGTCAGCAGAACGTAAAAAAAAAAAAAAAAAAAAAAAAAAAAAAAAAAAAACGGAAAAAGAATCTGGATAAAAACTGTGAAAAAAACCGAAGGAGCTTGCCAAAGATGAGACCATTACGGCTCGCCTTTAGGTGTCCTCCTCCTCGGGATAGCGTAATTTAAAGAACGAGGGTCAGCAGAACGTAAAAAAAAAAGAAAAAAAAAAGGAAAAAGGGAAAAAAATCTGGAAAAAAACTGTGAAAAAAACCGAAGGAGCTTGCCAAAGATGAGCCCATTACGGCTCGCCTTTAGGTGTCCTCCTCGGGATAGCGTAATTTAAAGAACGAGGGTCAGCAGAACGTAAAAAAAAAAAAAAAAAAAAAAAAAAAAAAAAAACGGAAAAAGAATCTGGAAAAAAACTGTGAAAAAAACCGAAGGAGCTTGCCAAAGATGAGGCAATTACGGCTCGTCTTTAGGTGTCCTCCTCGGGATAGCGTAATTTAAAGAACGAGGGTCAGCAGAACGTTAAAAAAAAAAAAAAAAACCGAAAAAAAATCTGTAAAAAAACTGTGAAAAAACCGGAGGAGCTTGCCAAAGATGAGGCCATACGGCTCGCCTTTAAGTGTCCTCCTCGGGATAGCGTCATTTAAAGAACGAGGGTCAGCAGAATATAAAAAATATATATATATATATATATATATATATATAAATATAACGGAAAAAGAATCTGGAAAAAAACTGTGAAAAAAACCGAAGGAGCTTGCCAAAGATGATGCCATACAGCTCGCCTTTAGGTGTCCTCCTCGGGATAGCGTCATTTAAAGAACGAGGGTCAGCAGAATGTAAAAAAAAAAAAAAAAAAATAACGGAAAAAGAATCTGGAAAAAAACTGTGAAAAAAACCGAAGGAGCTTGCCAAAGATGAGGCCATTACGGCTCGCCTTTAGGTGTCCTCCTCGGGATAGCGTAATTTAAAGAACGAGGGTCAGCAGAACGTAATAAAAAAATAAAAAAAAAACGGAAAAAGAATCTGGAAAAAAACTGTGAAAAAAACCGAAGGAGCTTGCCAAAGATGAGGCCATTACGGCTCGCCTTTAGGTGTCCTCCTCGAAATAGCGTCATTTAAAGAACGAGGGTCAGCAGACCGTTAAAAAAAAAAAAAAAAAAACCGGAAAAAAATCTGTAAAAAAACTGTGAAAAAACCGGAGGAGCTTGCCAATGATGAGGCCATACGGCTTGCCTTTAGGTGTCCTCCTCGGGATAGCGTCATTTAAAGAACGAGGGTCAGCAGAATGTAATAAAAAAAAAAAAAAAAAACGGAAAAAGAATCAGGAAAAAAACTGTGAAAAAAACCGAAGGAGCTTGCCAAAGATGAGGCCATTACGGCTCGCCTTTAGGTGTCCTCCTCGGGATAGCGTAATTTAAAGAACGAGGGTCAGCAGAACGTAAAAAAAAAAAAAAACGGAAAAAAAATCTGGAAAAAAACTGTGAAAAAAACCGAAGGAGCTTGCCAAAGATGAGGCCATTACGGCTCGCCTTTAGGTGTCCTCCTCGGGATAGCGTCATTTAAAGAACGAGGGTCAGCAGAACATTAAAAAAAAAAAAAAAAAAAAAAAAAAAAAAAAAAACCGGAAAAAAATCTGTAAAAAAACTGTGAAAAAACCGGAGGAGCTTGCCAAAGATGAGGCCATACGGCTTGCCTTTAGGTGTCCTCCTCGGGATAGCGTCATTTAAAGAACGAGGGTCAGCAGAATGTATAAAAAAAAAAAAAAAAAAAAAAAAAAAAAAAAACGAAAAAAGAATTTGGAAAAAAACTGTGAAAAAAACCGAAGGAGCTTGCCAAAGATGAGACCATACGGCTCGCCTTTAGGTGTCCTCCTCGGGATAGCGTCATTTAAAGAACGAGGGTCAGCAGAATGTAAAAAAAAAAAAAATAACGGAAAAAGAATCTGGAAAAAAACTGTGAAAAAAACCGAAGGAGCTTGCCAAAGATGAGGCCATTACGGCTCGCCTTTAGATGTCCTCCTCGGGATAGCGACATTTAAAGAACGAGGGTCAGCAGAATGTAAAAAAAAAAAAAAAAAAAAAAAAAAAAAACGGAAAAAGAATCTGGAAAAAAACTGTGAAAAAAACCGAAGGAGCTTGCCAAAGATGAGGCCATTACGGCTCGTCTTTAGGTGTCCTCCTCAGGATAGCGTAATTTAAAGAACGAGGGTCAGCAGAACGTTAAAAAAAAAAAAAAAAAAAAAACCGAAAAAAAATCTGTAAAAAAACTGTGAAAAAACCGGAGGAGCTTGCCAAAGATGAGGCCATACGGCTCGCCTTTAAGTGTCCTCCTCGGGATAGCGTCATTTAAAGAACGAGGGTCAGCAGAACGTTAAAAAAAAAAAAAAAAAAAAAAAAACCGGAAAAAAATCTGTAAAAAAACTGTGAAAAAACCGGAGGAGCTTGCCAATGATGAGGCCATACGGCTTGCCTTTAGGTGTCCTCCTCGGGATAGCGTCATTTAAAGAACGAGGGTCAGCAGAATGTATAAAAAAAAAAAAAAAAAAAACGGAAAAAGAATCTCGAAAAAAACTGTTAAAAAAACCGAAGGAGCTTGCCAAAGATGAGGCCATTACGGCTCGCCTTTAGGTGTCCTCCTCGGGATAGCGTAATTTAAAGAACGAGGGTCAGCAGAACGTAAAAAAAAAAAAAAACGGAAAAAAAATCTGGAAAAAAACTGTGAAAAAAACCGAAGGAGCTTGCCAAAGATGAGGCCATTACGGCTCGCCTTTAGGTGTCCTCCTCGGGATAGCGTCATTTAAAGAACGAGGGTCAGCAGAACATTAAAAAAAAAAAAAAAAAAAAAAAAAAAAAAAAAATACCGGAAAAAAATCTGTAAAAAAACTGTGAAAAAACCGGAGGAGCTTGCCAAAGATGAGGCCATACGGCTTGCCTTTAGGTGTCCTCCTCGGGATAGCGTCATTTAAAGAACGAGGGTCAGCAGAATGTATAAAAAAAAAAAAAAAAAAAAAAAAAAAAAAACGAAAAAAGAATTTGGAAAAAAACTGTGAAAAAAACCGAAGGAGCTTGCCAAAGATGAGACCATACGGCTCGCCTTTAGGTGTCCTCCTCGGGATAGCGTCATTTAAAGAACGAGGGTCAGCAGAATGTAAAAAAAAAAAAATAACGGAAAAAGAATCTGGAAAAAAACTGTGAAAAAAACCGAAGGAGCTTGCCAAAGATGAGGCCATTACGGCTCGCCTTTAGGTGTCCTCCTCAGGATAGTGTAATTTAAAGAACGAGGGTCAGCAGAACGTAAAATAAAAAAAAAAAAAAACGGAAAAAAAATCTGGAAAAAAACTGTGAAAAAAACCGAAGGAGCTTGCTAAAGATGAGGCCATTACGGCTCGCCTTTAGGTGTCCTCCTCGGGATAGCGTCATTTAAAGAACGAGGGTCAGCAGAACGTTAAAAAAAAAAAAAATAACGGAAAAAGAATCTGGAAAAAAACTGTGAAAAAAACCGAAGGAGCTTGCCAAAGATGAGACCATTACGGCTCACCTTTAGGTGTCCTCCTCGGGATAGCGTAATTTAAAGAACGAGGGTCAGCAGAACGTAAAAAAAAAAAGAAAAAAAAAAGGAAAAAGGGAAAAAAATCTGGAAAAAAACTGTGAAAAAAACCGAAGGAGCTTGCCAAAGATGAGGCCATTACGGGTCGCCTTTAGGTGTCCTCCTCGGGATAGCGTAATTTAAAGAACGAGGGTCAGCAGAACTTTAAAAAAAAAAAAAACGGAAAAAGAATCTGGAAAAAAACTGTGAAAAAAACCGAAGGAGCTTGCCAAAGATGAGGCAATTACGGCTCGTCTTTAGGTGTCCTCCTCGGGATAGCGTAATTTAAAGAACGAGGGTCAGCAGAACGTTAAAAAAAAAAAAAAAAAAAAAAAAAACCGGAAAAAAATCTGTAAAAAAACTGTGAAAGAACCGGAGGAGTTTGCCAAAGATGAGGCCATACGGCTCGCCTTTAGGTGTCCTCCTCGGGATAGCGTCATTTAAAGAACGAGGGTCAGCAGAATGTATAAAAAAAAAAAAAAAAAAAAAAAAAAAAAAAAAACGAAAAATGAATTTGGAAAAAAACTGTGAAAAAAACCGAAGGAGCTTGCCAAAGATGAGACCATACGGCTCGCCTTTAGGTGTCCTCCTCGGGATAGCGTCATTTAAAGAACGAGGGTCAGCAGAATGTAAAAAAAAAAAAAAATAACGGAAAAAGAATCTGGAAAAAAACTGTGAAAAAAACCGAAGGAGCTTGCCAAAGATGAGGCCATTACGGCTCGCCTTTAGGTGTCCTCCTCGGGATAGCGTAATTTAAAGAACGAGGGTCAGCAGAACGTAAAATAAAAAAAAAAAAAACGGAAAAAAAATCTGGAAAAAAACTGTGAAAAAAACCGAAGGAGCTTGCTAAAGATGAGGCCATTACGGCTCGCCTTTAGGTGTCCTCCTCGGGATAGCGTCATTTAAAGAACGAGGGTCAGCAGAACGTTAAAAAAAAAAAAAAAATAACGGAAAAAGAATCTGGAAAAAAACTGTGAAAAAAACCGAAGGAGCTTGCCAAAGATGAGACCATTACGGCTCACCTTTAGGTGTCCTCCTCGGGATAGCGTAATTTAAAGAACGAGGGTCAGCAGAACGTAAAAAAAAAAAGAAAAAAAAAAAGGAAAAAGGGAAAAAAATCTGGAAAAAAACTGTGAAAAAAACCAAAGGAGCGTGCCAAAGATGAGGCCATTACGGCTCGCCTTTAGGTGTCCTCCTCGGGATAGCGTAATTTAAAGAACGAGGGTCAGCAGAACGTTAAAAAAAAAAAAAAACGGAAAAAGAATCTGGAAAAAAACTGTGAAAAAAACCGAAGGAGCTTGCCAAAGATGAGGCAATTACGGCTCGTCTTTAGGTGTCCTCCTCGGGATAGCGTAATTTAAAGAACGAGGGTCAGCAGAACGTTAAAAAAAAAAAAAAAAAAAAACCGGAAAAAAATCTGTAAAAAAACTGTGAAAAAACCGGAGGAGTTTGCCAAAGATGAGGCCATACGGCTCGCCTTTAGGTGTCCTCCTCGGGATAGCGTCATTTAAAGAACGAGGGTCAGCAGAATGTAAAAAAAAAAAAATAAATAAAAAAAAACGGAAGAAGAATCTGGAAAAAAACTGTGAAAAAAACCGAAGGAGCTTGCCAAAGATGATGCCATACGGCTCGCCTTTAGGTGTCCTCCTCGGGATAGCGTCATTTAAAGAACGAGGGTCAGCAGAATGTAAAAAAAAAAAAAAAAAAAAAAAAAAAAAAACGGAAAAAGAATCAGGAAAAAAACTGTGAAAAAAACCGAAGGAGTTTGCCAAAGATGAGGCCATTACGGCTCGCCTTTAGGTGTCCTCCTCGGGATAGCGTAATTTAAAGAACGAGGGTCAGCAGAACGTAAAAATAAAAAATAAATAAATAAATAAAAAAAACGGAAAAAAAATCTAGAAAAAAACTGTGAAAAAAACCGAAGGAGCTTGCCAAAGATGAGGCCATTACGGCTCGCCTTTAGGTGTCCTCCTCGGGATAGCGTCATTTAAAGAACGAGAGTCAGCAGAACGTAATAAAAAAAAAAAAAATAACGGAAAAAAAATCTGGAAAAAAACTGTGAAAAAAACCGAAGGAGCTTGCTAAAGATGAGGCCATTACGGCTCGCCTTTAGGTGTCCTCCTCGGGATAGCGTAATTTAAAGAACGAGGGTCACCAGAACGTAAAAAAAAAAAAAAAAAAAAAAAGGAAAAAAAATCTGGAAAAAAACTGTGAAAAAAACCGAAGGAGCTTGCCAAAGATGAGGCCATTACGGCTCGCCTTTAGGTGTCCTCCTCGGGATAGCGTCATTTAAAGAACGAGGGTCAGCAGAACGTTAAAAAAAAAAAAAAAAAAAAAAACCGGAAAAAAATCTGTAAAAAAACTGTGAAAAAACCGGAGGAGCTTGCCAATGATGAGGCCATACGGCTTGCCTTTAGGTGTCCTCCTCGGGATAGCGTCATTTAAAGAACGAGTGTCAGCAGAATGTATAAAAAAAAAAAAAAAAAAAAAAAAAAAAAAAAAAAAACGGAAAAAGAATCTCGAAAAAAACTGTGAAAAAAACCGAAGGAGCTTGCCAAAGATGAGACCATACGGCTCGCCTTTAGGTGTCCTCCTCGGGATAGCGTCATTTAAAGAACGAGGGTCAGCAGAATGTAAAAAAAAAAAAAAAATAACGGAAAAAGAATCTGGAAAAAAACTGTGAAAAAAACCGAAGGAGCTTGCCAAAGATGAGGCCATTACGGCTCGCCTTTAGGTGTCCTCCTCGGGATAGCGTAATTTAAAGAACGAGGGTCAGCAGAACGTAAAATAAAAAAAAAAAAAAAAAACGGAAAAAAAATCTGGAAAAAAACTGTTAAAAAAACCGAAGGAGCTTGCCAAAGATGAGGCCATTACGGCTCGCCTTTAGGTGTCCTCCTCGGGATAGCGTCATTTAAAGAACGAGAGTCAGCAAAACGTAAAAAAAAAAAAAAAAAAAAAAAAAAAAAAAAAAAAACCGGAAAAAAATCTGTAAAAAAACTGTGAAAAAACCGGAGGAGCTTGCCAAAGATGAGGCCATACGGCTCGCCTTTAGGTGTCCTCCTCGGGATAGCGTCATTTAAAGAACGAGGGTCAACAGAACGTAAAAAAAAAAAAAGAAAAAAAAAAAAAAATAACGGAAAAAGAATCTGGAAAAAAACTGTGAAAAAAACCGAAGGAGCTTGCCAAAGATGAGACCATTACGGCTCACCTTTAGGTGTCGTCCTCGGGATAGCGTAATTTAAAGAACGAGGGTCAGCAGAACGTAAAAAAAAAAAAGAAAAAAAAAAGGAAAAAGGGAAAAAAATCTGGAAAAAAACTGTGAAAAAAACCGAAGGAGCTTGCCAAAGATGAGGCCATTACGGCTCGCCTTTAGGTGTCCTCCTCGGGATAGCGTAATTTAAAGAACGAGGGTCAGCAGAACGTTAAAATAAAAAAAAAAACGGAAAAAGAATCTGGAAAAAAACTGTGAAAAAAACCGAAGGAGCTTGCCAAAGATGAGGCAATTACGGCTCGTCTTTAGGTGTCCTCCTCGGGATAGCGTAATTTAAAGAACGAGGGTCAGCAGAACATTAAAAAAAAAAAAAAAAAAAAAAAAAAAAAAAAAAAAAAACCGGAAAAAAATCTGTAAAAAAACTGTGAAAAAACCGGAGGAGTTTGCCAAAGATGAGGCCTTACGGCTCGCCTTTAGGTGTCCTCCTCGGGATAGCGTCATTTAAAGAACGAGGGTCAGCAGAATGTAAAAAAAAAAAATAAAATAAAAAAAAAACGGAAGAAGAATCTGGAAAAAAACTGTGAAAAAAACCGAAGGAGCTTGCCAAAGATGATGCCATACGGCTCGCCTTTAGGTGTCCTCCTCGGGATAGCGTCATTTAAAGAACGAGGGTCAGCAGAATGTAAAAAAAAAAAAAAAAAAAAAAAAAAAAAAACGGAAAAAGAATCAGGAAAAAAACTGTGAAAAAAACCGAAGGAGCTTGCCAAAGATGAGGCCATTACGGCTCGCCTTTAGGTGTCCTCCTCGGGATAGCGTAATTTAAAGAACGAGGGTCAGCAGAACGTAAAAATAAAAAATAAATAAATAAATAAAAAAACGGAAAAAAAATCTAGAAAAAAACTGTGAAAAAAACCGAAGGAGCTTGCCAAAGATGAGGCCATTACGGCTCGCCTTTAGGTGTCCTCCTCGGGATAGCGTCATTTAAAGAACGAGAGTCAGCAAAACGTAAAAAAAAAAAAAAAAAAAAAAAAAAAAAAAAAAACCGGAAAAAAATCTGTAAAAAAACTGTGAAAAAACCGGAGGAGCTTGCCAAAGATGAGGCCATACAGCTCGCCTTTAGGTGTCCTCCTCGGGATAGCGTCATTTAAAGAACGAGGGTCAACAGAACGTAAAAAAAAAAAAAGAAAAAAAAAATAAAAAATAACGGAAAAAGAATCTGGAAAAAAACTGTGAAAAAAACCGAACGAGCTTGCCAAAGATGAGGCCATTACGG
Source organism: Arachis ipaensis (assembly GCF_059453495.1). Lineage (NCBI taxonomy): Eukaryota > Viridiplantae > Streptophyta > Magnoliopsida > Fabales > Fabaceae > Arachis > Arachis ipaensis. The sequence goes on along the minus strand of NC_142443.1, from coordinate 76,797,552 downwards.
CTCGCCTTTAGGTGTCCTCCTCGGGATAGCGTAATTTAAAGAACGAGGGTCAGCAGAACGTAATATAAAAAAAAAAAAAAAAAAAAAAAAAAACGGAAAAAGAATCTGGAAAAAAACTGTGAAAAACACCGAAGGACCTTGCCAAAGATGAGGCCATACGGCTCGCCTTTAGGTGTCCTCCTCGGGATAGCGACATTTAAAGAACGAGGGTCAGCAGAATGTAAAAAAAAAAAAAAAAAAAAAAAAAAAATAACGGAAAAAGAATCTGGAAAAAAACTGTGAAAAAAACCGAAGGAGCTTGCCAAAGATGAGGCCATTACGGCTCGCCTTTAGGTGTCCTCCTTGGGATAGCGTTATTTAAAGAACGAGGGTCAGCAGAACGTAAAAAAAAAAAAAAAAAAAAAAAAAAAAAAAAAAAAAAGGAAAAAGGGAAAAAGGGAAAAAAATCTAGAAAAAAACTGTGAAAAACACCGAAGGAGCTTGCCAAAGATGAGGCCATACGGCTCGCCTTTAGGTGTCCTCCTCGGGATAGCGTAATTTAAAGAACGAGGGTCAGCAGAACGTTAAAATAAAAAAAAAACGGAAAAAGAATCTGGAAAAAAACTGTGAAAAAAACCGAAGGAGCTTGCCAAAGATGAGGCAATTACGGCTCGTCTTTAGGTGTCCTCCTCGGGATAGCGTAATTTAAAGAACAAGGGTCAGCAGAACATTAAAAAAAAAAAAAAAAAAAAAAAAAAAAAAAAAAAACCGGAAAAAAATCTGTAAAAAAACTGTGAAAAAACCGGAGGAGTTTGCCAAAGATGAGGCCTTACGGCTCGCCTTTAGGTGTCCTCCTCGGGATAGCGTCATTTAAAGAACGAGGGTCAGCAGAATGTAAAAAAAAAAATAAAATAAAAAAAAAAACGGAAGAAGAATCTGGAAAAAAACTGTGAAAAAAACCGAAGGAGCTTGCCAAAGATGATGCCATACGGCTCGCCTTTAGGTGTCCTCCTCGGGATAGCGTCATTTAAAGAACGAGGGTCAGCAGAATGTAAAAAAAAAAAAAAAAAAAAAAAAAAAAAAAAAAAAACGGAAAAAGAATCAGGAAAAAAACTGTGAAAAAAACCGAAGGAGCTTGCCAAAGATGAGGCCATTACGGCTCGCCTTTAGGTGTCCTCCTCGGGATAGCGTAATTTAAAGAACGAGGGTCAGCAGAACGTAAAAATAAAAAATAAATAAATAAATAAAAAAACGGAAAAAAAATCTAGAAAAAAACTGTGAAAAAAACCGAAGGAGCTTGCCAAAGATGAGGCCATTACGGCTCGCCTTTAGGTGTCCTCCTCGGGATAGCGTCATTTAAAGAACGAGAGTCAGCAAAACGTAAAAAAAAAAAAAAAAAAAAAAAAAAAAAAAAAAAAAACCGGAAAAAAATCTGTAAAAAAACTGTGAAAAAACCGGAGGAGCTTGCCAAAGATGAGGCCATACGGCTCGCCTTTAGGTGTCCTCCTCGGGATAGCGTCATTTAAAGAACGAGGGTCAACAGAACGTAAAAAAAAAAAAAGAAAAAAAAAATAAAAAATAACGGAAAAAGAATCTGGAAAAAAACTGTGAAAAAAACCGAAGGAGCTTGCCAAAGATGAGGCCATTACGGCTCGCCTTTAGGTGTCCTCCTCGGGATAGCGTAATTTAAAGAACGAGGGTCAGCAGAACGTAATATAAAAAAAAAAAAAAAAAAAAAAAAAAAAAAAAAACGGAAAAAGAATCTGGAAAAAAACTGTGAAAAACACCGAAGGACCTTGCCAAAGATGAGGCCATACGGCTCGCCTTTAGGTGTCCTCCTCGGGATAGCGACATTTAAAGAACGAGGGTCAGCAGAATGTAAAAAAAAAAAAAAAAAAAAAAAAAAAAAAAATAACGGAAAAAGAATCTGGAAAAAAACTGTGAAAAAAACCGAAGGAGCTTGCCAAAGATGAGGCCATTACGGCTCGCCTTTAGGTGTCCTCCTTGGGATAGCGTTATTTAAAGAACGAGGGTCAGCAGAACGTAAAAAAAAAAAAAAAAAAAAAAAAAAAAAAAAAAGGAAAAAGGGAAAAAGGGAAAAAAATCTAGAAAAAAACTGTGAAAAACACCGAAGGAGCTTGCCAAAGATGAGGCCATACGGCTCGCCTTTAGGTGTCCTCCTCGGGATAGCGTAATTTAAAGAACGAGGGTCACCAGAATGTAAAACAAAAAAAAAAAAAAAAAAAAAAAAAAAAACGGAAAAAAAATCTGGAAAAAAACTGTGAAAAAAACCGAAGGAGCTTGCCAAAGATGAGGCCATTACGGCTCGCCTTTAGGTGTCCTCCTCGGGATAGCGTCATTTAAAGAACGAGGGTCAGCAGAACGTTAAAAAAAAAAAAAAAAAAAAAAACCGGAAAAAAATCTGTAAAAAAACTGTGAAAAAACCGGAGGAGCTTGCCAATGATGAGGCCATACGGCTTGCCTTTAGGTGTCCTCCTCGGGATAGCGTCATTTAAAGAACGAGGGTCAGCAGAATGTATTAAAAAAAAAAAAAAAAAAAAAAAAAAAAAAAAAACGGAAAAAGAATCTCGAAAAAAACTGTGAAAAAAACCGAAGGAGCTTGCCAAAGATGAGACCATACGGCTCGCCTTTAGGTGTCCTCCTCGGGATAGCGTCATTTAAAGAACGAGGGTCAGCAGAATGTAAAAAAAAAAAAAAAAATAACGGAAAAAGAATCTGGAAAAAAACTGTGAAAAAAACGGAAGGAGCTTGCCAAAGATGAGGCCATTACGGCTCGCCTTTAGGTGTCCTCCTCGGGATAGCGTAATTTAAAGAACGAGGGTCAGCAGAACGTAAAATAAAAAAAAAAAAAATGGAAAAAAAATCTGGAAAAAAACTGTGAAAAAAACCGAAGGAGCTTGCCAAAGATGAGGCCATTACGGCTCGCCTTTAGGTGTCCTCCTCGGGATAGCGTCATTTAAAGAACGAGGGTCAGCAGAACGTTAAAAAAAAAAAAAATAACGGAAAAAGAATCTGGAAAAAAACTGTGAAAAAAACCGAAGGAGCTTGCCAAAGATGAAACCATTACGGCTCACCTTTAGGTGTCCTCCTCGGGATAGCGTAATTTAAAGAACGAGGGTCAGCAGAACGTAAAAAAAAAAAGAAAAAAAAAAGGAAAAAGGGAAAAAAATCTGGAAAAAAACTGTGAAAAAAACCGAAGGAGCTTGCCAAAGATGAGGCCATTACGGCTCGCCTTTAGGTGTCCTCCTCGGGATAGCGTAATTTAAAGAACGAGGGTCAGCAGAACGTTAAAAAAAAAAAAAAAAACGGAAAAAGAATCTGGAAAAAAACTGTGAAAAAAACCGAAGGAGCTTGCCAAAGATGAGGCAATTACGGCTCGTCTTTAGGTGTCCTCCTCGGGATAGCGTAATTTAAAGAACGAGGGTCAGCAGAACATTTAAAAAAAAAAAAAAAAAAAAAAAAAAAAAAAAAAACCGGAAAAAAATCTGTAAAAAAACTGTGAAAAAACCGGAGGAGTTTGCCAAAGATGAGGCCATACGGCTCGCCTTTAGGTGTCCTCCTCGGGATAGCGTCATTTAAAGAACGAGGGTCAGCAGAATGTAAAAATATATATATATATATATATAACGGAAAAAGAATCTGGAAAAAAACTGTGAAAAAAACCGAAGGAGCTTGCCAAAGATGATGCCATACGGCTCGCCTTTAGGTGTCCTCCTCGGGATAGCGTCATTTAAAGAACGAGGGTCAGCAGAATGTAAAAAAAAAAAAAAAAAAAAAAAAAAAAAAAAAAAAAACGGAAAAAGAATCAGGAAAAAAACTGTGAAAAAAACCGAAGGAGCTTGCCAAAGATGAGGCCATTACGGCTCGCCTTTAGGTGTCCTCCTCGGGATAGCGTAATTTAAAGAACGAGGGTCAGCAGAACGTAAAAATAAAAATAAATAAATAAATAAAAAAAACGGAAAAAAAATCTAGAAAAAAACTGTGAAAAAAACCGAAGGAGCTTGCCAAAGATGAGGCCATTACGGCTCGCCTTTAGGTGTCCTCCTCGGGATAGCGTCATTTAAAGAACGAGGGTCAGCAAAACGTAAAAAAAAAAAAAAAAAAAAAAAAACAAAAAAAAACCGGAAAAAAATCTGTAAAAAAACTGTGAAAAAACCGGAGGAGCTTGCCAAAGATGAGGCCATACGGCTCGCCTTTAGGTGTCCTCCTCGGGATAGCGTCATTTAAAGAACGAGGGTCAGCAGAACGTAAAAAAAAAAAAAGAAAAAAAAAATAAAAAATAACGGAAAAAGAATCTGGAAAAAAACTGTGAAAAAAACCGAAGGAGCTTGCCAAAGATGAGGCCATTACGGCTCACCTTTAGGTGTCCTCCTCGGGATAGCGTAATTTAAAGAACGAGGGTCAGCAGAACGTAATAAAAAAAAAAAAAAAAACGGAAAAAGAATCTGGAAAAAAACTGTGAAAAACACCGAAGGAGCTTGCCAAAGATGAGGCCATACGGCTCGCCTTTAGGTGTCCTCCTCGGGATAGCGACACTTAAAGAACGAGGGTCAGCAGAATGTAAAAAAAAAAAAAAAAAAAAAAAAAACGGAAAAAGAATCTGGAAAAAAACTGTGAAAAAAACCGAAGGAGCTTGCCAAAGATGAGGCCATTACGGCTCGTCTTTAGGTGTCCTCCTCGGGATAGCGTAATTTAAAGAACGAGGGTCAGCAGAACGTTAAAAAAAAAAAAAAAAAACCGAAAAAAAATCTGTAAAAAAACTGTGAAAAAACCGGAGGAGCTTGCCAAAGATGAGGCCATACGGCTCGCATTTAAGTGTCCTCCTCGGGATAGCGTCATTTAAAGAACGAGGGTCAGCAGAATGTAAAAAAAAAAAAAAAAAAAATATATATATATATATATATATTTTTTGGTGACTATATATATATATATAAATATAACGGAAAAAGAATCTGGAAAAAAACTGTGAAAAAAACCGAAGGAGCTTGCCAAAGATGATGCCATACGGCTCGCCTTTAGGTGTCCTCCTCGGGATAGCGTCATTTAAAGAACGAGGGTCAGCAGAATGTAAAAAAAAAAATAAAAAAAAAAATAACGGAAAAAGAATCTGGAAAAAAACTGTGAAAAAAACCGAAGGAGCTTGCCAAAGATGAGGCCATTACGGCTCGCCTTTAGGTGTCCTCCTCGGGATAGCGTAATTTAAAGAACGAGGGTCAGCAGAACGTAAATAAATAAAAAAAAAAAAAAAAAAAAAAACGGAAAAAAATCTGGAAAAAAACTGTGAAAAAAACCGAAGGAGCTTGCCAAAGATGAGGCCATTACGGCTCGCCTTTAGGTGTCCTCCTCGGGATAGCGTCATTTAAAGAACGAGGGTCAGCAGAACGTTAAAAAAAAAAAAAAAACCGGAAAAAAATCTGTAAAAAAACTGTGAAAAAACCGGAGGAGCTTGCCATAGATGAGGCCATACGGCTTGCCTTTAGGTGTCCTCCTCGGGATAGCGTCATTTAAAGAACGAGGGTCAGCAGAATGTATAAAAAAAAAAAAAAAAAAAAAAACGGAAAAAGAATCTGGAAAAAAACTGTGAAAAAAACCGAAGGAGCTTGCCAAAGATGAGACCATACGGCTCGCCTTTAGGTGTCCTCCTCGGGATAGCGTCATTTAAAGAACGAGGGTCAGCAGAATGTAAAAAAAAAAAAAAAATAACGGAAAAAGAATCTGGAAAAAAACTGTGAAAAAAACCGAAGGAGCTTGCCAAAGATGAGGCCATTACGGCTCGCCTTTAGGTGTCCTCCTCGGGATAGCGTAATTTAAAGAACGAGGGTCAGCAGAACGTAAAATAATAAAAAAAAAAAAACGGAAAAAAAATCTGGAAAAAAACTGTGAAAAAAACCGAAGGAGCTTGCCAAAGATGAGGCCATTACGGCTCGCCTTTAGGTGTCCTCCTCGGGATAGCGTCATTTAAAGAACGAGGGTCAGCAGAACGTTAAAAAAAAAAAAAATAATAACGGAAAAAGAATCTGGAAAAAAACTGTGAAAAAAACCGAAGGAGCTTGCCAAAGATGAGACCATTACGGCTCACCTTTAGGTGTCCTCCTCGGGATAGCGTAATTTAAAGAACGAGGGTCAGCAGAACGTAAAAAAAAAAAGAAAAAAAAAAGGAAAAAGGGAAAAAAATCTGGAAAAAAACTGTGAAAAAAACCGAAGGAGCTTGCCAAAGATGAGGCCATTACGGCTCGCCTTTTAGTGTCCTCCTCGGGAAAGCGTAATTTAAAGAACGAGGGTCAGCAGAACGTTAAAAAAAAAAAAAAAACGGAAAAAGAATATGGAAAAAAACCGAAGGAGCTTGCCAAAGATGAGGCAATTACGGCTCGTCTTTAGGTGTCCTCCTCGGGATAGCGTAATTTAAAGAACAAGGGTCAGCAGAACGTTAAAAAAAAAAAAAAAAAAAAAAAAAAAAAAAAAAAACCGGAAAAAAATCTGTAAAAAAACTGTGAAAAAACCGGAGGAGTTTGCCAAAGATGAGGCCATAAGGCTCGCCTTTAGGTGTCCTCCTCGGGATAGCGTCATTTAAAGAACGAGGGTCAGCAGAATGTAAAAAAAAAATAAAAAATAAAAAAAAAAACGGAAAAAGAATTTGGAAAATAACTGTGAAAAAAACCGAAGGAGCTTGCCAAAGATGATGCCATACGGCTCTTCTTTAGGTGTCCTCCTCGGGATAGCGTCATTTAAAGAACGAGGGTCAGCAGAATGTAAAAAAAAAAAAAAAAAAAAAAAAAAAAAAAAAAAACGGAAAAAGAATCAGGAAAAAAACTGTGAAAAAAACCGAAGGAGCTTGCCAAAGATGAGGCCATTACGGCTCGCCTTTAGGTGTCCTCCTCGGGATAGCGTAATTTAAAGAACGAGGGTCAGCAGAACGTAAAAATAAAAAAAAAATAAATAAATAAAAAAAACGGAAAAAAATCTAGAAAAAAACTGTGAAAAAAACCGAAAAACCGGAAAAAAATCTGTAAAAAAACTGTGAAAAAACCGGAGGAGCTTGCCAAAGATGAGGCCATACGGCTCGCCTTTAGGTGTCCTCCTCGGGATAGCGTCATTTAAAGAACGAGGGTCAGCAGAACGTAAAAAAAAAAAAGAAAAAAAAAATAACAGAAAAAGAATCTGGAAAAAAACTGTGAAAAAAACCGAAGGAGCTTACCAAAGATGAGGCCATTACGGCTCGCCTTTAGGTGTCCTCCTCGGGATAGCGTAATTTAAAGAACGAGGGTCAGCAGAACGTAATAAAAAAAAAAAAAAAACAGAAAAAGAATCTGGAAAAAAACTGTGAAAAACACCGAAGGAGCTTGCCAAAGATGAGGCCATACGGCTCGCCTTTAGGTGTCCTCCTCGGGATAGCGACATTTAAAGAACGAGGGTCAGCAGAATGTAAAAAAAAAAAAAAAAAAAAATAACGGAAAAAGAATCTGGAAAAAAACTGTGAAAAAAACCGAAGGAGCTTGCCAAAGATGAGGCCATTACGGCTCGCCTTTAGGTGTCCTCCTCGGGATAGCGTAATTTAAAGAACGAGGGTCAGCAGAACGTAAAAAAAAAAAAAAAAAATAACGGAAAAAGAATCTGGAAAAAAACTGTGAAAAAAACCGAAGGAGCTTGCCAAAGATGAGACCATTACGGCTCACCTTTAGGTGTACTACTCGGGATAGCGTAATTTAAAGAACGAGGGTCAGCAGAACGTAAAAAAAAAAAAGAAAAAAAAAAAGGAAAAAGGGAAAAAGGGAAAAAAATCTGGAAAAAAACTGTGAAAAACACCGAAGGAGCTTGCCAAAGATGAGGCCATACGGCAAAGAACGAGGGTTAGCAGAATGTTAAAAAAAAAAAAAAATAACGGAAAAAGAATCTGGAAAAAAACTGTGAAAAAAACCGAAGGAGCTTGCCAAAGATGAGGCCATTACGGCTCGCCTTTAGGTGTCCTCCTCGGGATAGCGTAATTTAAAGAACGAGGGTCAGCAGAACGTAAATAAAAAAAAAAAAAAAAAAAAAAAAAAACGGAAAAAAATCTGGAAAAAAACTGTGAAAAAAACCGAAGGAGCTTGCCAAAGATGAGGCCATTACGGCTCGCCTTTAGGTGTCCTCCTCGGGATAGCGTCATTTAAAGAACGAGGGTCAGCAGAACGTTAAAAAAAAAAAAAAAACCGGAAAAAAATCTGTAAAAAAACTGTGAAAAAACCGGAGGAGCTTGCCAAAGATGAGGCCATACGGCTTGCCTTTAGGTGTCCTCCTCGGGATAGCGTCATTTAAAGAACGAGGGTCAGCAGAATGTATAAAAAAAAAAAAAAAAAAAAAACGGAAAAAGAATCTGGAAAAAAACTGTGAAAAAAACCGAAGGAGCTTGCCAAAGATGAGACCATACGGCTCGCCTTTAGGTGTCCTCCTCGGGATAGCGTCATTTAAAGAACGAGGGTCAGCAGAATGTAAAAAAAAAAAAATAACGGAAAAAGAATCTGGAAAAAAACTGTGAAAAAAACCGAAGGAGCTTGCCAAAGATGAGGCCATTACGGCTCGCCTTTAGGTGTCCTCCTCGGGATAGTGTAATTTAAAGAACGAGGGTCAGCAGAACGTAAAATAAAAAAAAAAAAAAACGGAAAAAAAATCTGGAAAAAAACTGTGAAAAAAACCGAAGGAGCTTGCCAAAGATGAGGCCATTACGGCTCGCCTTTAGGTGTCCTCCTCGGGATAGCGTCATTTAAAGAACGAGGGTCAGCAGAACGTTAAAAAAAAAAAAATAATAACGGAAAAAGAATCTGGAAAAAAACTGTGAAAAAAACCGAAGGAGCTTGCCAAAGATGAGACCATTACGGCTCACCTTTAGGTGTCCTCCTCGGGATAGCGTAATTTAAAGAACGAGGGTCAGCAGAACGTAAAAAAAAAAAGAAAAAAAAAAGGAAAAAGGGAAAAAATCTGGAAAAAAACTGTGAAAAAAACCGAAGGAGCTTGCCAAAGATGAGGCCATTACGGCTCGCCTTTAAGTGTCCTCCTCGGGATAGCGTAATTTAAAGAACGAGGGTCAGCAGAACGTTAAAAAAAAAAAAAAAACGGAAAAAGAATATGGAAAAAAACTGTGAAAAAATCCGAAGGAGCTTGCCAAAGATGAGGCAATTACGGCTCGTCTTTAGGTGTCCTCCTCGGGATAGCGTAATTTAAAGAACAAGGGTCAGCAGAACGTTAAAAAAAAAAAAAAAAAAAAAACCGGAAAAAAATCTGTAAAAAAACTGTGAAAAAACCGGAGGAGTTTGCCAAAGATGAGGCCATACGGCTCGCCTTTAGGTGTCCTCCTCGGGATAGCGTCATTTAAAGAACGAGGGTCAGCAGAATGTAAAAAAAAAATAAAAAATAAAAAAAAAAACGGAAAAAGAATTTGGAAAAAAACTGTGAAAAAAACCGAAGGAGCTTGCCAAAGATGATGCCATACGGCTCGCCTTTAGGTGTCCTCCTCGGGATAGCGTCATTTAAAGAACGAGGGTCAGCAGAATGTAAAAAAAAAAAAAAAAAAAAAAAAAAAACGGAAAAAGAATCAGGAAAAAAACTGTGAAAAAAACCGAAGGAGCTTGCCAAAGATGAGGCCATTACGGCTCGCCTTTAGGTGTCCTCCTCGGGATAGCGTAATTTAAAGAACGAGGGTCAGCAGAACGTAAAAATAAAAAAAAAATAAATAAATAAAAAAAACGGAAAAAAATCTAGAAAAAAACTGTGAAAAAAACCGAAAAACCGGAAAAAAATCTGTAAAAAAACTGTGAAAAAACCGGAGGAGCTTGCCAAAGATGAGGCCATACGGCTCGCCTTTAGGTGTCCTCCTCGGGATAGCGTCATTTAAAGAACGAGGGTCAGCAGAACGTAAAAAAAAAAAAGAAAAAAAAAATAACAGAAAAAGAATCTGGAAAAAAACTGTGAAAAAAACTGAAGGAGCTTACCAAAGATGAGGCCATTACGGCTCGTCTTTAGGTGTCCTCCTCGGGATAGCGTAATTTAAAGAACGAGGGTCAGCAGAACGTAATAAAAAAAAAAAAAAAAAAACGGAAAAAGAATCTGGAAAAAAACTGTGAAAAACACCGAAGGAGCTTGCCAAAGATGAGGCCATACGGCTCGCCTTTAGGTGTCCTCCTCGGGATAGCGACATTTAAAGAACGAGGGTCAGCAGAATGTAAAAAAAAAAAAAAAAAAAAAAACGGAAAAAGAATCTGGAAAAAAACTGTGAAAAAAACCGAAGGAGCTTGCCAAAGATGAGGCCATTACGGCTCGCCTTTAGGTGTCCTCCTCGGGATAGCGTAATTTAAAGAACGAGGGTCAGCAGAACGTAAAAAAAAAAAAAAAAAAATAACGGAAAAAGAATCTGGAAAAAAACTGTGAAAAAAACCGAAGGAGCTTGCCAAAGATGAGACCATTACGGCTCACCTTTAGGTGTCCTCCTCGGGATAGCGTAATTTAAAGAACGAGGGTCAGCAGAACGTAAAAAAAAAAAGAAAAAAAAAAAGGAAAAAGGGAAAAAGGGAAAAAAATTTGGAAAAAAACTGTGAAAAACACCGAAGGAGCTTGCCAAAGATGAGGCCATACGGCTCGCCTTTAGGTGTCCTCCTCGGGATAGCGACATTTAAAGAACGAGGGTTAGCAGAATGTTAAAAAAAAAAAAAAATAACGGAAAAAGAATCTGGAAAAAAACTGTGAAAAAAACCGAAGGAGCTTGCCAAAGATGAGGCCATTACGGCTCGCCTTTAGGTGTCCTCCTCGGGATAGCGACATTTAAAGAACGAGGGTCAGCAGAATGTAAAAAAAAAATAAAATAAAATAAAAAATAACGGAAAAAGAATCTGGAAAAAAACTGTGAAAAAAACCGAAGGAGCTTGCCAAAGATGAGGCCATTACGGCTCGCCTTTAGGTGTCCTCCTCGGGATAGCGTAATTTAAAGAACGAGGGTCAGCAGAACGTAAAAAAAAAAAAAAACGGAAAAAAAATCTGGAAAAAAACTGTGAAAAAAACCGAAGGAGCTTGCCAAAGATGAGGCCATTACGGCTCGCCTTTAGGTGTCCTCCTCGGGATAGCGTCATTTAAAGAACGAGGGTCAGCAGAACGGAAAAAAAAAAAAAAAAAAAAAAAAAAAAACAGATAAAGAATCTGGAAAAAAACTGTGAAAAAAACCGAAGGAGCTTGCCAAAGATGAGACCATTACGGCTCGCCTTTAGGTGTCCTCCTCGGGATAGCGTAATTTAAAGAACGAGGGTCAGCAGAACGTAAAAAAAAAAAAAGGAAAAAGGGAAAAAAATCTGGAAAAAAACTTTGAAAAAAACCGAAGGAGCTTGCCAAAGATGAGGCCATTACGGCTCGCCTTTAGGTGTCCTCCTCGGGATAGCGTAATTTAAAGAACGAGGGTCAGCAGAACGTAATAAAAAAAAAAAAAAAAAAAACGGAAAAAGAATCTGGAAAAAAACTGTGAAAAAAACCGAAGGAGCTTGCCAAAGATGAGGCCATTACGGCTCGCCTTTAGGTGTCCTCCTCGGGATAGCGTCATTTAAAGAACGAGTGTCAGCAGAACGTTAAAAAAAAAAAAAAATAACGGAAAAAGAATCTGGAAAAAAACTGTGAAAAAAACCGAAGGAGCTTGCCAAAGATGAGACCATTACGGCTCACCTTTAGGTGTCCTCCTCGGGATAGCGTAATTTAAAGAACGAGGGTCAGCAGAACGTAAAAAAAAAAAGAAAAAAAAAAGGAAAAAGGGAAAAAAATCTGGAAAAAAACTGTGAAAAAAACCGAAGGAGCTTGCCAAAGATGAGGCCATTACGGCTCGCCTTTAGGTGTCCTCCTCGGGATAGCGTAATTTAAAGAACGAGGGTCAGCAGAACGTTAAAAAAAAAAAAAACGGAAAAAGAATCTGGAAAAAAACTGTGAAAAAAACCGAAAGAGCTTGCCAAAGATGAGGCAATTACGGCTCGCCTTTTGGTGTCCTCCTCGGGATAGCGTAATTTAAAGAACAAGGGTCAGCAGAATGTAAAAAAAAAATAAAAAATAAAAAAAAAAACGGAAAAAGAATTTGGAAAAAAACTGTGAAAAAAAGCGAAGGAGCTTGCCAAAGATGATGCCATACGGCTCGCCTTTAGGTGTCCTCCTCGGGATAGCGTCATTTAAAGAACGAGGGTCAGCAGAATGTAATAAAAAAAAAAAAAAAAAAAAAAAAAAAAAAAACGGAAAAAGAATCAGGAAAAAAACTGTGAAAAAAACCGAAGGAGCTTGCCAAAGATGAGGCCATTACGGCTCGCCTTTAGGTGTCCTCCTCGGGATAGCGTAATTTAAAGAACGAGGGTCAGCAGAACGTAAAAATAAAAAAAAATAAATAAATAAAAAAAACGGAAAAAAATCTAGAAAAAAACTGTGAAAAAAACCGAAAAACCGGAAAAAAATCTGTAAAAAAACTGTGAAAAAACCGGAGGAGCTTGCCAAAGATGAGGCCATACGGCTCGCCTTTAGGTGTCCTCCTCGGGATAGCGTCATTTAAAGAACGAGGGTCAGCAGAACGTAAAAAAAAAAAAGAAAAAAAAATAAAAAATAACAGAAAAAGAATCTGGAAAAAAACTGTGAAAAAAACCGAAGGAGCTTGCCAAAGATGAGGCCATTACGGCTCGCCTTTAGGTGTCCTCCTCGGGATAGCGTAATTTAAAGAACGAGGGTCAGCAGAACGTAAAAAAAAAAAAAAAAAATAACGGAAAAAGAATCTGGAAAAAAACTGTGAAAAAAACCGAAGGAGCTTGCCAAAGATGAGACCATTACGGCTCACCTTTAGGTGTCCTCCTCGGGATAGCGTAATTTAAAGAACGAGGGTCAGCAGAACGTAAAAAAAAAAAAGAAAAAAAAAAAAAAAGGAAAAAGGGAAAAAGGGAAAAAAATCTAGAAAAAAACTGTGAAAAACACCGAAGGAGCTTGCCAAAGATGAGGCCATACGGGTCGCCTTTAGGTGTCCTCCTCGGGATAGCGACATTTAAAGAACGAGGGTTAGCAGAATGTTAAAAAAAAAAAAAATAACGGAAAAAGAATCTGGAAAAAAACTGTGAAAAAAACCGAAGGAGCTTGCCAAAGATGAGGCCATTACGGCTCGCCTTTAGGTGTCCTCCTCGGGATAACGACATTTAAAGAACGAGGGTCAGCAGAATGTAAAAAAAAAATAAAATAAAATAAAAAATAACGGAAAAAGAATCTGGAAAAAAACTGTGAAAAAAACCGAAGGAGCTTGCCAAAGATGAGGCCATTACGGCTCGCCTTTAGGTGTCCTCCTCGGGATAGCGTAATTTAAAGAACGAGGGTCAGCAGAACGTAAAAAAAAAAAAAAACGGAAAAAAAATCTGGAAAAAAACTGTGAAAAAAACTGAAGGAGCTTGCCAAAGATGAGGCCATTACGGCTCGCCTTTAGGTGTCCTCCTCGGGATAGCGTCATTTAAAGAACGAGGGTCAGCAGAATGTATAAAAAAATTTAAAGAACGAGGGTCAGCAGAATGTATAAAAAAAAAAAAAAAAAAAAAAAAAAAAAAAAAAAAACGGAAAAAGAATCTCGAAAAAAACTGTGAAAAAAACCGAAGGAGCTTGCCAAAGATGACACCATTACGGCTCGCCTTTAGGTGTCCTCCTCGGGATAGCGTCATTTAAAGAACGAGGGTCAGCAGAATGTAAAAAAAAAAAAAAAATAACGGAAAAAGAATCTGGAAAAAAACTGTGAAAAAAACCGAAGGAGCTTGCCAAAGATGAGGCCATTACGGCTCGCCTTTAGGTGTCCTCCTCGGGATAGCGTAATTTAAAGAACGAGGGTCAGCAGAACGTAAAATAAAAAAAAAAAAAAAACGGAAAAAAAATCTGGAAAAAAACTGTGAAAAAAACCGAAGGAGCTTGCCAAAGATGAGGCCATTACGGCTCGCCTTTAGGTGTCCTCCTCGGGATAGCGTCATTTAAAGAACGAGGGTCAGCAGAACGTTAAAAAAAAAAAAAAATAACGGAAAAAGAATCTGGAAAAAAACTGTGAAAAATACCGAAGGAGCTTGCCAAAGATGAGACCATTACGGCTCACCTTTAGGTGTCCTCCTCGGGATAGCGTAATTTAAAGAACGAGGGTCAGCAGAACGTAAAAAAAAAAAAGAAAAAAAAAAAGGAAAAAGGGAAAAAAATCTGGAAAAAAACTGTGAAAAAAACCGAAGGAGCTTGCCAAAGATGAGGCCATTACGGCTCGCCTTTAGGTGTCCTCCTCGGGATAGCGTCATTTAAAGAACGAGGGTCAGCAGAATGTAAAAAAAAAAAAAAAAAAAAAAAAAAAAAAAAAAAAAAAAAACCGGAAAAAAATCTGTAAAAAAACTGTGAAAAAACCGGAGGAGTTTGCCAAAGATGAGGCCATACGGCTCGCCTTTAGGTGTCCTCCTCGGGATAGCGTCATTTAAAGAACGAGGGTCAGCAGAATGTAAAAAAAAAAAAAAAAAAAAAAAAAAAAAAAAAAAAAAAAAAACGGAAGAAGAATCAGGAAAAAAACTGTGAAAAAAACCGAAGGAGCTTGCCAAAGATGAGGCCATTACGGCTCGCCTTTAGGTGTCCTCCTCGGGATAGCGTAATTTAAAGAACGAGGGTCAGCAGAACGTAAAAATAAAAAATAAATAAAAAAAATGGAAAAAAAATCTAGACAAAAACTGTGAAAAAAACCGAAGGAGCTTGCCAAAGATGAGGCCATTACGGCTCGCCTTTAGGTGTCCTCCTCGGGATAGCGTCATTTAAAGAACGAGAGTCAGCAAAACGTAAAAAAAAAAAAAAAAAAAAAAAAAAAAAAAAAAAAAACCGGAAAAAAATCTGTAAAAAAACTGTGAAAAAACCGGAGGAGCTTGCCAAAGATGAGGCCATACGGCTCGCCTTTAGGTGTCCTCCTCGGGATAGCGTCATTTAAAGAACGAGGGTCAGCAGAACGTAAAAAAAAAAAAAAGAAAAAAAAAATAAAAAATAACGGAAAAAGAATCTGGAAAAAAACTGTGAAAAAAACCGAAGGAGCTTGCCAAAGATGAGGCCATTATGGCTCGCCTTTAGGTGTCCTCCTCGGGATAGCGTAATTTAAAGAACGAGGGTCAGCAGAACGTAATATAAAAAAAAAAAAAAAAAAAAAAAAAAACGGAAAAAGAATCTGGAAAAAAACTGTGAAAAACACCGAAGGACCTTGCCAAAGATGAGGCCATACGGCTCGCCTTTAGGTGTCCTCCTCGGGATAGCGACATTTAAAGAACGAGGGTCAGCAGAATGTAAAAAAAAAAAAAAAAAAAAAAAAAAAAAAAAAAATAACGGAAAAAGAATCTGGAAAAAAACTGTGAAAAAAACCGAAGGAGCTTGCCAAAGATGAGGCCATTACGGCTCGCCTTTAGGTGTCCTCCTTGGGATAGCGTTATTTAAAGAACGAGGGTCAGCAGAACGTAAAAAAAAAAAAAAAAAAAAAAAAAAAAAAAAAAAAAGGAAAAAGGGAAAAAGGGTAAAAAATCTAGAAAAAAACTGTGAAAAACACCGAAGGAGCTTGCCAAAGATGAGGCCATACGGCTCGCCTTTAGGTGTCCTCCTCGGGATAGCGTAATTTAAAGAACGAGGGTCACCAAAACGTAAAAAAAAAAAAAAAAAAAAAAAAAAAAAAAAAAAAAAAAAAAAAAAAAAAAAAAACGGAAAAAAATCTGGAAAAAAACTGTGAAAAAAACCGAAGGAGCTTGCCAAAGATGAGGCCATTACGGCTCGCCTTTAGGTGTCCTCCTCGGGATAGCGTCATTTAAAGAACGAGGGTCAGCAGAACGTTAAAAAAAAAAAAAAAAAAAAACCGGAAAAAAATCTGTAAAAAAACTGTGAAAAAACCGGAGGAGCTTGCCAATGATGAGGCCATGCGGCTTGCCTTTAGGTGTCCTCCTCGGGATAGCGTCATTTAAAGAACGAGGGTCAGCAGAATGTATAAAAAAAAAAAAAAAAAAAAAAAAAAAAAAAAAAACGGAAAAAGAATCTCGAAAAAAACTGTGAAAAAAACCGAAGGAGCTTGCCAAAGATGAGACCATACGGCTCGCCTTTAGGTGTCCTCCTCGGGATAGCGTCATTTAAAGAACGAGGGTCAGCAGAATGTAAAAAAAAAAAAAAATAACGGAAAAAGAATCTGGAAAAAAACTGTGAAAAAAACCGAAGGAGCTTGCCAAAGATGAGGCCATTACGGCTCGCCTTTAGGTGTCCTCCTCGGGATAGCGTAATTTAAAGAACGAGGGTCAGCAGAACGTAAAATAAAAAAAAAAAAAAACGGAAAAAAAATCTGGAAAAAAACTGTGAAAAAAACCGAAGGAGCTTGCCAAAGATGAGGCCATTACGGCTCGCCTTTAGGTGTCCTCCTCGGGATAGCGTCATTTAAAGAACGAGGGTCAGCAGAACGTTAAAAATAAAAAAAAAAATAACGGAAAAAGAATCTGGAAAAAAACTGTGAAAAAAATCGAAGGAGCTTGCCAAAGATGAGGCCATTACGGCTCGCCTTTAGGTGTCCTCCTCGGGATAGCGTAATTTAAAGAACGAGGGTCAGCAGAACGTAAATAAAAAAAAAAAAAAAAAAAAAAACGGAAAAAAATCTGGAAAAAAACTGTGAAAAAAACCGAAGGAGCTTGCCAAAGATGAGGCCATTACGGCTCGCCTTTAGGTGTCCTCCTCGGGATAGCGTCATTTAAAGAACGAGGGTCAGCAGAACGTTAAAAAAAAAAAAAAAACCGGAAAAAAATCTGTAAAAAAACTGTGAAAAAACCGGAGGAGCTTGCCAAAGATGAGGCCATACGGCTTGCCTTTAGGTGTCCTCCTCGGGATAGCGTCATTTAAAGAACGAGGGTCAGCAGAATGTATAAAAAAAAAAAAAAAAAAAAAAAAACGGAAAAAGAATCTGGAAAAAAACTGTGAAAAAAACCGAAGGAGCTTGCCAAAGATGAGACCATACGGCTCGCCTTTAGGTGTCCTCCTCGGGATAGCGTCATTTAAAGAACGAGGGTCAGCAGAATGTAAAAAAAAAAAAAATAACGGAAAAAGAATCTGGAAAAAACTGTGAAAAAAACCGAAGGAGCTTGCCAAAGATGAGGCCATTACAGCTCGCCTTTAGGTGTCCTCCTCGGGATAGCGTCATTTAAAGAACGAGGGTCAGCAGAACGTTAAAAAAAAAAAAAAAAAAAAAAACCGGAAAAAAATCTGTAAAAAAACTGTGAAAAAACCGGAGGAGCTTGCCAATGATGAGGCCATACGGCTTGCCTTTAGGTGTCCTCCTCGGGATAGCGTCATTTAAAGAACGAGGGTCAGCAGAATGTATAAATAAAAAAAAAAAAAACGGAAAAAGAATCTCGAAAAAAACTGTGAAAAAAACCGAAGGAGCTTGCCAAAGATGAGACCATACGGCTCGCCTTTAGGTGTCCTCCTCGGGATAGCGTCATTTAAAGAACGAGGGTCAGCAGAATGTAAAAAAAAAAAAAAAATAACGGAAAAAGAATCTGGAAAAAAACTGTGAAAAAAACCGAAGGAGCTTGCCAAAGATGAGGCCATTACGGCTCGCCTTTAGGTGTCCTCCTCGGGATAGCGTAATTTAAAGAACGAGGGTCAGCAGAACGTAAAATAAAAAAAAAAAAAAAACGGAAAAAAAATCTGGAAAAAAACTGTGAAAAAAACCGAAGGAGCTTGCCAAAGATGAGGCCATTACGGCTCGCCTTTAGGTGTCCTCCTCGGGATAGCGTCATTTAAAGAACGAGGGTCAGCAGAACGTTAAAAATAAAAAAAAATAACGGAAAAAGAATCTGGAAAAAAACTGTGAAAAAAACCGAAGGAGCTTGCCAAAGATGAGGCCATTACGGCTCGCCTTTAGGTGTCCTCCTCGGGATAGCGTAATTTAAAGAACGAGGGTCAGCAGAACGTAAATAAAAAAAAAAAAAAAAAAACGGAAAAAAATCTGGAAAAAAACTGTGAAAAAAACCGAAGGAGCTTGCCAAAGATGAGGCCATTACGGCTCGCCTTTAGGTGTCCTCCTCGGGATAGCGTCATTTAAAGAACGAGGGTCAGCAGAACGTTAAAAAAAAAAAAAAAAAACCGGAAAAAAATCTGTAAAAAAACTGTGAAAAAACCGGAGGAGCTTGCCAAAGATGAGGCCATACGGCTTGCCTTTAGGTGTCCTCCTCGGGATAGCGTCATTTAAAGAACGAGGGTCAGCAGAATGTATAAAAAAAAAAAAAAAAAAAAAAAAAAAACGGAAAAAGAATCTGGAAAAAAACTGTGAAAAAAACCGAAGGAGCTTGCCAAAGATGAGACCATACGGCTCGCCTTTAGGTGTCCTCCTCGGGATAGCGTCATTTAAAGAACGAGGGTCAGCAGAATGTAAAAAAAAAAAAAATAACGGAAAAAGAATCTGGAAAAAAACTGTGAAAAAAACCGAAGGAGCTTGCCAAAGATGAGGCCATTACGGCTCGCCTTTAGGTGTCCTCCTCGGGATAGCGTAATTTAAAGAACGAGGGTCAGCAGAACGTAAAATAAAAAAAAAAAAAAACGGAAAAAAAATCTGGAAAAAAACTGTGAAAAAAACCGAAGGAGCTTGCCAAAGATGAGGCCATTACGGCTCGCCTTTAGGTGTCCTCCTCGGGATAGCGTCATTTAAAGAACGAGGGTCAGCAGAACGTTAAAAAAAAAAAAAAAAAATAACGGAAAAACAATCTGGAAAAAAACTGTGAAAAAAACCGAAGGAGCTTGCCAAAGATGAGACCATTACGGCTCACCTTTAGGTGTCCTCCTCGGGATAGCGTAATTTAAAGAACGAGGGTCAGCAGAACGTAAAAAAAAAAGAAAAAAAAAGGAAAAAGGGAAAAAAATCTGGAAAAAAACTGTGAAAAAAACCGAAGGAGCTTGCCAAAGATGAGGCCATTACGGCTCGCCTTTAGGTGTCCTCCTCGGGATAGCGTAATTTAAAGAACGAGGGTCAGCAGAACGTTAAAAAAAAAAAAAAAACGGAAAAAGAATCTGGAAAAAAACTGTGAAAAAAACCGAAGGAGCTTGCCAAAGATGAGGCAATTACGGCTCGTCTTTAGGTGTCCTCCTCGGGATAGCGTAATTTAAAGAACAAGGGTCAGCAGAACGTTAAAAAAAAAAAAAAAAAAAAAAAAAAAAAAAAAAACCGGAAAAAAATCTGTAAAAAAACTGTGAAAAAACCGGAGGAGTTTGCCAAAGATGAGGCCATACGGCTCGCCTTTAGGTGTCCTCCTCGGGATAGCGTCATTTAAAGAACGAGGGTCAGCAGAATGTAAAAAAAAAATAAAAAATAAAAAAAAAACGGAAAAAGAATTTGGAAAAAAACTGTGAAAAAAACCGAAGGAGCTTGCCAAAGATGATGCCATACGGCTCGCCTTTAGGTGTCCTCCTCGGGATAGCGTCATTTAAAGAACGAGGGTCAGCAGAATGTAAAAAAAAAAAAAAAAAAAAAAAAAAAAAAAAAAAAAAACGGAATAAGAATCAGGAAAAAAACTGTGAAAAAAACCGAAGGAGCTTGCCAAAGATGAGGCCATTACGGCTCGCCTTTAGGTGTCCTCCTCGGGATAGCGTAATTTAAAGAACGAGGGTCAGCAGAACGTAAAAATAAAAAATAAATAAATAAATAAAAAAAATGGAAAAAAATCTAGAAAAAAAACTGTGAAAAAAACCGAAAAACCGAAAAAAAATCTGTAAAAAAACTGTGAAAAAACCGGAGGAGCTTGCCAAAGATGAGGCCATACGGCTCGCCTTTAGGTGTCCTCCTCGGGATAGCGTAATTTAAAGAACGAGGGTCAGCAGAACGTAAAAAAAAAAAGAAAAAAAAAGGAAAAAGGGAAAAAAATCTGGAAAAAAACTGTGAAAAAAACCGAAGGAGCTTGCCAAAGATGAGGCCATTACGGCTCGCCTTTAGGTGTCCTCCTCGGGATAGCGTAATTTAAAGAACGAGGGTCAGCAGAACGTTAAAAAAAAAAAAAAAACGGAAAAAGAATCTGGAAAAAAACTGTGAAAAAAACCGAAGGAGCTTGCCAAAGATGAGGCAATTACGGCTCGTCTTTAGGTGTCCTCCTCGGGATAGCGTAATTTAAAGAACAAGGGTCAGCAGAACGTTAAAAAAAAAAAAAAAAAAAAAAAAAAAAAAACCGGAAAAAAATCTGTAAAAAAACTGTGAAAAAACCGGAGGAGTTTGCCAAAGATGAGGCCATACGGCTCGCCTTTAGGTGTCCTCCTCGGGATAGCGTCATTTAAAGAACGAGGGTCAGCAGAATGTAAAAAAAAAATAAAAAATAAAAAAAAAACGGAAAAAGAATTTGGAAAAAAACTGTGAAAAAAACTGAAGGAGCTTGCCAAAGATGATGCCATACGGCTCGCCTTTAGGTGTCCTCCTCGGGATAGCGTCATTTAAAGAACGAGGGTCAGCAGAATGTAAAAAAAAAAAAAAAAAAAAAAAAAAAAAAAAAAAAAAAAAAAAAAACGGAAAAAGAATCAGGAAAAAAACTGTGAAAAAAACCGAAGGAGCTTGCCAAAGATGAGGCCATTACGGCTCGCCTTTAGGTGTCCTCCTCGGGATAGCGTAATTTAAAGAACGAGGGTCAGCAGAACGTAAAAATAAAAAATAAATAAATAAATAAAAAAAACGGAAAAAAATCTAGAAAAAAACTGTGAAAAAAACCGAAAAACCGGAAAAAAATCTGTAAAAAAACTGTGAAAAAACCGGAGGAGCTTGCCAAAGATGAGGCCATACGGCTCGCCTTTAGGTGTCCTCCTCGGGATAGCGTCATTTAAAGAACGAGGGTCAGCAGAACGTAAAAAAAAAAAAGAAAAAAAAATAAAAAATAACAGAAAAAGAATCTGGAAAAAAACTGTGTAAAAAACCGAAGGAGCTTGCCAAAGATGAGGCCATTACGGCTCGCCTTTAGGTGTCCTCCTCGGGATAGCATAATTTAAAGAACGAGGGTCAGCAGAACGTAATAAAAAAAAAAAAAAAAAACGAAAAAAGAATCTGGAAAAAAACTGTGAAAAACACCGAAGGAGCTTGCCAAAGATGAGGCCATACGGCTCGCCTTTAGGTGTCCTCCTCGGGATAGCGACATTTAAAGAACGAGGGTCAGCAGAATGTAAAAAAAAAAAAAAAAAAAAAAAAAAAAAAATAACGGAAAAAGAATCTGGAAAAAAACTGTGAAAAAAACCGAAGGAGCTTGCCAAAGATGAGGCCATTACGGCTCGCCTTTAGGTGTCCTCCTCGGGATAGCGTAATTTAAAGAACGAGGGTCAGCAGAACGTAAAAAAAAAAAAAAAAAAAAATAACGGAAAAAGAATCTGGAAAAAAACTGTGAAAAAAACCGAAGGAGCTTGCCAAAGATGAGACCATTACGGCTCACCTTTAGGTGTCCTCCTCGGGATAGCGTAATTTAAAGAACGAGGGTCAGCAGAACGTAAAAAAAAAAAAGAAAAAAAAAAGGAAAAAGGGAAAAAGGGAAAAAAATCTGGAAAAAAACTGTGAAAAACACCGAAGGAGCTTGCCAAAGATGAGGCCATACGGCTCGCCTTTAGGTGTCCTCCTCGGGATAGCGACATTTAAAGAACGAGGGTTAGCAGAATGTTAAAAAAAAAAAAAAATAACGGAAAAAGAATCTGGAAAAAAACTGTGAAAAAAACCGAAGGAGCTTGCCAAAGATGAGGCCATTACGGCTCGCCTTTAGGTGTCCTCCTCGGGATAGCGACATTTAAAGAACGAGGGTCAGCAGAATGTAAAAAAAATAAAATAAAATAAAAAATAACGGAAAAAGAATCTGGAAAAAAACTGTGAAAAAAACCGAAGGAGCTTGCCAAAGATGAGGCCATTACGGCTCGCCTTTAGGTGTCCTCCTCGGGATAGCGTAATTTAAAGAACGAGGGTCAGCAGAATGTAAAAAAAAAAAAAAAAACGGAAAAAAAATCTGGAAAAAAACTGTGAAAAAAACCGAAGGAGCTTGCCAAAGATGAGGCCATTACGGCTCGCCTTTAGGTGTCCTCCTCGGGATAGCGTCATTTAAAGAACGAGGGTCAGCAGAACGTAAAAAAAAAAAAAAAAAAAAAAAAAAAAAAAAAACAGATAAAGAATCTGGAAAAAAACTGTGAAAAAAACCGAAGGAGCTTGCCAAAGATGAGACCATTACGGCTCGCCTTTAGGTGTCCTCCTCGGGATAGCGTAATTTAAAGAACGAGGGTCAGCAGAACGTAAAAAAAAAAAAAAGGAAAAAGGGAAAAAAATCTGGAAAAAAACTGTGAAAAAAACCGAAGGAGCTTGCCAAAGATGAGGCCATTACGGCTCGCCTTTAGGTGTCCTCCTCGGGATAGCGTAATTTAAAGAACGAGGGTCAGCAGAACGTAATAAAAAAAAAAAAAAAAACCGGAAAAAGAATCTGGAAAAAAACTATGAAAAAAACCGAAGGAGCTTGCCAAAGATGAGGCCATTACGGCTCGCCTTTAGGTGTCCTCCTCGGGATAGCGTCATTTAAAGAACGAGGGTCAGCAGAACGTAAAAAAAAAAAAAAAAAAAACGGAAAAAGAATCTGGAAAAAAACTGACAAAAAGCGAAGGAGCTTGCCAAAGATGAGACCATTACGGCTCGCCTTTAGGTGTCCTCCTCGGGATAGCGTAATTTAAAAAACGAGGGTCAGCAGAACGTAAAAAAAAAAAAGAAAAAAAAATAAAAATAAAAAATAACGGAAAAAGAATCTGGAAAAAAACTGTGAAAAAAACCGAAGGAGCTTGCCAAAGATGAGGCCATTACGGCTCGCCTTTAGGTGTCCTCCTCGGGATAGCGTAATTTAAAGAACGATGGTCAGCAGAACGTAAAAAAAAAAAAAAAAAAAAAAAAAAAAAAAAAAAAAAAAAAAACGGAAAAAGAATCTGGAAAAAAACTGTGAAAAAAACCGAAGGATCTTGCCAAAGATGAGGCCATACGGCTCGCCTTTAGGTGTCCTCCTCGGGATAGCGACATTTAAAGAACGAGGGTCAGCAGAATGTAAAATAAAAAAAAAAAAAAAAACGGAAAAAGAATATGGAAAAAAACTGTGAAAAAAACCGAAGGAGCTTGCCAAAGATGAGGCCATTACGGCTCGCCTTTAGGTGTCCTCCTCGGGATAGCGTAATTTAAAGAACGAGGGTCAGCAGAACGTAAAATAAAAAAAAAAAAAAAACGGAAAAAAAATCTGGAAAAAAACTGTGAAAAAAACCGAAGGAGCTTGCCAAAGATGAAGCCATTACGTCTCGCCTTTAGGTGTCCTCCTCGGGATAGCGTCATTTAAAGAACGAGGGTCAGCAGAACGTAAAAAAAAAAAAAAAAAAAAAAAAAAAAAAAAAAAAAAAAAAAAAAAAAAAAAAACAGAAAAAGAATCTGGAAAAAAACTGTGAAAAAAACCGAAGGAGCTTGCCAAAGATGAGACCATTACGGCTCGCCTTTAGGTGTCCTCCTCGGGATAGCGTAATTTAAAGAACGAGGGTCAGCAGAACGTAAAAAAAAAAAGAAAAAAAAAAGGAAAAAGGGAAAAAAAATCTGGAAAAAAACTGTGAAAAAAACCAAAGGAGCTTGCCAAAGATGAGGCCATTACGGCTCGCCTTTAGGTGTCCTCCTCGGGATAGCGTAATTTAAAGAACGAGGGTCAGCAGAACGTAAAAAAAAAAAAAAAAAAAAAAAAAAAAAAAAAAAAAAAAAAAAAAAAAAACGGAAAAAGAATCTGGAAAAAAACTGTGAAAAAAACTGAAGGAGCTTGCCAAAGATGAGGCCATACGGCTCGCCTTTAGGTGTCCTCCTCGGGATAGCGACATTTAAAGAACGAGGGTCAGCAGAATGTAAAATAATAAAAAAAAAAAACGGAAAAAGAATCTGGAAAAAAACTGTGAAAAAAACCGAAGGAGCTTGCCAAAGATGAGGCCATTACGGCTCGCCTTTAGGTGTCCTCATCGGGATAGCGTAATTTAAAGAACGAGGGTCAGCAGAACGTAAAAAAAAAAAAACGGAAAAAAAATCTGGAAAAAAACTGTGAAAAAAACCGAAGGATCTTGCCAAAGATGAGGCCATTACGGCTTGCCTTTAGGTGTCCTCCTCGGGATAGCGTCATTTAAAGAACGAGGGTCAGCAGAACGTAAAAAAAAAAAAAAAAAAAAAAAAAAAAAAAAAAAACAGAAAAAGAATCTGGAAAAAAACTGTGAAAAAAACCGAAGGAGCTTGCCAAAGATGAGACCATTACGGCTCGCCTTTAGGTGTCCTCCTCGGGATAGCGTAATTTAAAGAACGAGGGTCAGCAGAACGTAAAAAAAAAAAGAAAAAAAAAAAAGGAAAAAGGGAAAAAAATCTGGAAAAAAACTGTGAAAAAAACCGAAGGAGCTTGCCAAAGATGAGGCCATTACGGCTCGCCTTTAGGTGTCCTCCTCGGGATAGCGTAATTTAAAGAACGAGGGTCAGCAGAACGTAATAAAAAAATAAAAAAAAAACGGAAAAAGAATCTGGAAAAAAACTGTGAAAAAAACCGAAGGAGCTTGCCAAAGATGAGGCCATTACGTCTCGCCTTTAGGTGTCCTCCTCGGGATAGCGTAATTTAAAGAACGAGGGTCAGCAGAACGTAAAAAAAAAAAAAAAAAAAAAAAAAAAAAAAAAAAAAAAAAAAAAAAAAAAAAAAAAAAAAAAAAAACCGAAAAAAAATCTGTAAAAAAACTGTGAAAAAACCGGAGGAGCTTGCCAAAGATGAGGCCATACGGCTCGCCTTTAGGTGTCCTCCTCGGGATAGCGTCATTTAAAGAACGAGGGTCAGCAGAATGTATAAAAAAAAAAAAAAAAATAACGAAAAAAAATCTTGAAAAAAACTGTGAAAAAAACCGGAGGAGCTTGCCAAAGATGAGGCTATTACGGCTCGCCTTTAGGTGTCCTCCTCGGGATAGCGTCATTTAAAGAACGAGGGTCAGCAGAATGTAAAAAAAATAAAATAAAATAAAATAAAATAAAAAAAATAACGTAAAAAGAATTTGGAAAAAAACTGTGAAAAAAACCGAAGGAGCTTGCCAAAGATGAGGCCATTACGGCTCGCCTTTAGGTGTCCTCCTCGGGATAGCGTAATTAAAAGAACGAGGGTCAGCAGAACGTAAAAAAAAAAAAAAGAAAAAAAAAAACGGAAAAAGAATCTGGAAAAAAACTGTGAAAAAAAACGAAGGAGCTTGCCAAAGATGAGGCCATTACGGCTCGCCTTTAGGTGTCCTCCTCGGGATAGCGTAATTTAAAGAACGTGGGTCAGCAGAACGTTTAAAAAAAAAAAAAAAAAAAAAAAAAAAAACCCAGAAAAAAATCTGTAAAAAAACTGTGAAAAAACTGGAGGAGCTTGCCAAAGATGAGGCCATACGGCTCGCCTTTAGGTGTCCTCCTTGGGATAGCGTCATTTAAAGAACGAGGGTCAGCAGAATGTAAAAAAAAAATAAAAAAAAATAAAAAAATAAAAATAAAAAAATAAAGGAAAAAGAATCTGGAAAAAAACTGTGAAAAAAACCGAAGGAGCTTGCCAAAGATGAGGCCATTACGGCTCGCCTTTAGGTGTCCTCCTCAGGATAGCGTCATTTAAAGAACGAGGGTCAGCAGAACGTAATAAAAAAAAAAAAAAAAAACGGAAAAAGAATCTGGAAAAAAACTGTGAAAAAACCGAAGGAGCTTGCCAAAGATGAGGCCATTACGGCTCGCCTTTAGGTGTCCTCCTCGGGATAGCGTAATTTAAAGAACGAGGGTCAGCAGAACGTAAAAAAAAAAAGAAAAAAAAAAGGAAAAAGGGAAAAAAATCTGGAAAAAAACTGTGAAAAAAACCGAAGGAGCTTGCCAAAGATGAGGCCATTACGGCTCACCTTTAGGTGTCCTCCTCGGGATAGCGTAATTTAAAGAACGACGGTCAGCAGCACGTATAAAAAAATAAAAAATAAAAAAAAAATAACGGAAAAAGAATCTGGAAAAAAACTGTGAAAAAAACCGAAGGAGCTTGCCAAAGATGAGGCCATTACGGCTCGCCTTTAGGTGTCCTCCTCGGGATAGCGTAATTTAAAGAACGAGGGTCAGCAGAACGTAAAAAAAAAAAAAAAAAAAAAAAAAAAAAAAAAAAAAAAAAAAAAAAAAAAAAAAAAACGGAAAAAGATTCTGGAAAAAAACTGTGAAAAAAACCGAAGGAGCTTGCCAAAGATGAGGCCATACGACTCGCCTTTAGGTGTCCTCCTCGGGATAGCGTCATTTAAAGAACGAGGGTCAGCAGAATGTAAAAAAAAAAAA
This sequence comes from Arachis ipaensis, assembly GCF_059453495.1. Lineage (NCBI taxonomy): Eukaryota > Viridiplantae > Streptophyta > Magnoliopsida > Fabales > Fabaceae > Arachis > Arachis ipaensis. The sequence goes on along the minus strand of NC_142443.1, from coordinate 76,771,223 downwards.
AAAATAACGGAAAAAGAATCTGGAAAAAAACTGTGAAAAAAACCGAAGGAGCTTGCCAAAGATGAGGCCATTACGGCTCGCCTTTAGGTGTCCTCCTCGGGATAGCGTAATTTAAAGAACGAGGGTCAGCAGAACGTAAAATAAAAAAAAAAAAAAAACGGAAAAAAAATCTGGAAAAAAACTGTGAAAAAAACCGAAGGAGCTTGCCAAAGATGAGGCCATTACGGCTCGCCTTTAGGTGTCCTCCTCGGGATAGCGTCATTTAAAGAACGAGGGTCAGCAGAACGTAAAAAATAAAAAAAAAATAACGGAAAAAGAATCTGGAAAAAAACTGTGAAAAAAACCGAAGGAGCTTGCCAAAGATGAGGCCATTACGGCTCGCCTTTAGGTGTCCTCCTCGGGATAGCGTAATTTAAAGAACGAGGGTCAGCAGAACGTAAAATAAAAAAAAAAAAAAACGGAAAAAAAATCTGGAAAAAAACTGTGAAAAAAACCGAAGGAGCTTGCCAAAGATGAGGCCATTACGGCTCGCCTTTAGGTGTCCTCCTCGGGATAGCGTCATTTAAAGAACGAGGGTCAGCAGAACGTTAAAAAAAAAAAAAAAACCGGAAAAAAATCTGTAAAAAAACTGTGAAAAAAACCGAAGGAGCTTGCCAAAGATGAGGCCATTACGGCTCGCCTTTAAGTGTCCTCCTCGGGATAGCGTAATTTAAAGAACGAGGGTCAGCAGAACGTAAATAAAAAAAAAAAAAAAAAAAACGGAAAAAAATCTGGAAAAAAACTGTGAAAAAAACCGAAGGAGCTTGCCAAAGATGAGGCCATTACGGCTCGCCTTTAGGTGTCCTCCTCGGGATAGCGTCATTTAAAGAACGAGGGTCAGCAGAACGTTAAAAAAAAAAAAAAAAAAACCGGAAAAAAATCTGTAAAAAACTGTGAAAAAACCGGAGGAGCTTGCCAAAGATGAGGCCATACGGCTTGCCTTTAGGTGTCCTCCTCGGGATAGCGTCATTTAAAGAACGAGGGTCAGCAGAATGTATAAAAAAAAAAAAAAAAAAAAAAAAAAAAAAAAAAACGGAAAAAGAATCTGGAAAAAAACTGTGAAAAAAACCGAAGGAGCTTGCCAAAGATGAGACCATACGGCTCGCCTTTAGGTGTCCTCCTCGGGATAGCGTCATTTAAAGAACGAGGGTCAGCAGAATGTAAAAAAAAAAAAATAACGGAAAAAGAATCTGGAAAAAAACTGTGAAAAAAACCGAAGGAGCTTGCCAAAGATGAGGCCATTACGGCTCGCCTTTAGGTGTCCTCCTCGGGATAGCGTAATTTAAAGAACGAGGGTCAGCAGAACGTAAAATAAAAAAAAAAAAAACGGAAAAAAAATCTGGAAAAAAACTGTGAAAAAAACCGAAGGAGCTTGCCAAAGATGAGGCCATTACGGCTCGCCTTTAGGTGTCCTCCTCGGGATAGCGTCATTTAAAGAACGAGGGTCAGCAGAACGTTAAAAAAAAAAAAAATAATAACGGAAAAACAATCTGGAAAAAAACTGTGAAAAAAACCGAAGGAGCTTGCCAAAGATGAGACCATTACGGCTCACCTTTAGGTGTCCTCCTCGGGATAGCGTAATTTAAAGAACGAGGGTCAGCAGAACGTAAAAAAAAAAGAAAAAAAAAGGAAAAAGGGAAAAAAATCTGGAAAAAAACTGTGAAAAAAACCGAAGGAGCTTGCCAAAGATGAGGCCATTACGGCTCGCCTTTAGGTGTCCTCCTCGGGATAGCGTAATTTAAAGAACGAGGGTCAGCAGAACGTTAAAAAAAAAAAAAAACGGAAAAAGAATCTGGAAAAAAACTGTGAAAAAAACCGAAGGAGCTTGCCAAAGATGAGGCAATTACGGCTCGTCTTTAGGTGTCCTCCTCGGGATAGCGTAATTTAAAGAACAAGGGTCAGCAGAACGTTAAAAAAAAAAAAAAAAAAAAACCGGAAAAAAATCTGTAAAAAAACTGTGAAAAAACCGGAGGAGTTTGCCAAAGATGAGGCCATACGGCTCGCCTTTAGGTGTCCTCCTCGGGATAGCGTCATTTAAAGAACGAGGGTCAGCAGAATGTAAAAAAAAAATAAAAAATAAAAAAAAAACGGAAAAAGAATTTGGAAAAAAACTGTGAAAAAAACCGAAGGAGCTTGCCAAAGATGATGCCATACGGCTCGCCTTTAGGTGTCCTCCTCGGGATAGCGTCATTTAAAGAACGAGGGTCAGCAGAATGTAAAAAAAAAAAAAAAAATAAAAAAAAAAAAAAAAAAAAAAACGGAAAAAGAATCAGGAAAAAAACTGTGAAAAAAACCGAAGGAGCTTGCCAAAGATGAGGCCATTACGGCTCGCCTTTAGGTGTCCTCCTCGGGATAGCGTAATTTAAAGAACGAGGGTCAGCAGAACGTAAAAATAAAAAAAAAATAAATAAATAAAAAAAACGGAAAAAAATCTAGAAAAAAACTGTGAAAAAAACCGAAAAACCGGAAAAAAATCTGTAAAAAAACTGTGAAAAAACCGGAGGAGCTTGCCAAAGATGAGGCCATACGGCTCGCCTTTAGGTGTCCTCCTCGGGATAGCGTAATTTAAAGAACGAGGGTCAGCAGAACGTAAAAAAAAAAAGAAAAAAAAAGGAAAAAGGGAAAAAAATCTGGAAAAAAACTGTGAAAAAAACCGAAGGAGCTTGCCAAAGATGAGGCCATTACGGCTCGCCTTTAGGTGTCCTCCTCGGGATAGCGTAATTTAAAGAACGAGGGTCAGCAGAACGTTAAAAAAAAAAAAAAAAACGGAAAAAGAATCTGGAAAAAAACTGTGAAAAAAACCGAAGGAGCTTGCCAAAGATGAGGCAATTACGGCTCGTCTTTAGGTGTCCTCCTCGGGATAGCGTAATTTAAAGAACAAGGGTCAGCAGAACGTTAAAAAAAAAAAAAAAAAAAAAAAAAAAAAAAAAAAAAAAACCGGAAAAAAATCTGTAAAAAAACTGTGAAAAAACCGGAGGAGTTTGCCAAAGATGAGGCCATACGGCTCGCCTTTAGATGTCCTCCTCGGGATAGCGTCATTTAAAGAACGAGGGTCAGCAGAATGTAAAAAAAAAATAAAAAATAAAAAAAAAAACGGAAAAAGAATTTGGAAAAAAACTGTGAAAAAAACTGAAGGAGCTTGCCAAAGATGATGCCATACGGCTCGCCTTTAGGTGTCCTCCTCGGGATAGCGTCATTTAAAGAACGAGGGTCAGCAGAATGTAAAAAAAAAAAAAAAAAAAAAAAAAAAAAAAAAAAAAAAAAAAAAAAAAAAACGGAAAAAGAATCAGGAAAAAAACTGTGAAAAAAACCGAAGGAGCTTGCCAAAGATGAGGCCATTACGGCTCGCCTTTAGGTGTCCTCCTCGGGATAGCGTAATTTAAAGAACGAGGGTCAGCAGAACGTAAAAATAAAAAATAAATAAATAAATAAAAAAAACGGAAAAAAATCTAGAAAAAAACTGTGAAAAAAACCGAAAAACCGGAAAAAAATCTGTAAAAAAACTGTGAAAAAACCGGAGGAGCTTGCCAAAGATGAGGCCATACGGCTCGCCTTTAGGTGTCCTCCTCGGGATAGCGTCATTTAAAGAACGAGGGTCAGCAGAACGTAAAAAAAAAAAGAAAAAAAAAATAAAAAATAACAGAAAAAGAATCTGGAAAAAAACTGTGAAAAAAACCGAAGGAGCTTGCCAAAGATGAGGCCATTACGGCTCGCCTTTAGGTGTCCTCCTCGGGATAGCATAATTTAAAGAACGAGGGTCAGCAGAACGTAATAAAAAAAAAAAAAAAACGAAAAAAGAATCTGGAAAAAAACTGTGAAAAACACCGAAGGAGCTTGCCAAAGATGAGGCCATACGGCTCGCCTTTAGGTGTCCTCCTCGGGATAGCGTCATTTAAAGAACGAGGGTCAGCAGAATGTAAAAAAAAAATAAAAAATAAAAAAAAAAAACGGAAAAAGAATATGGAAAAAAACTGTGAAAAAAACCGAAGGAGCTTGCCAAAGATGAGGCCATTACGGCTCGCCTTTAGGTGTCCTCCTCGGGATAGCGTAATTTAAAGAACGAGGGTCAGCAGAACGTAAAAAAAAAAAAAAAAAATAACGGAAAAAGAATCTGGAAAAAAACTGTGAAAAAAACCGAAGGAGCTTGCCAAAGATGAGACCATTACGGCTCACCTTTAGGTGTCCTCCTCGGGATAGCGTAATTTAAAGAACGAGGGTCAGCAGAACGTAAAAAAAAAAAAGAAAAAAAAAAGGAAAAAGGGAAAAAGGGAAAAAAATCTGGAAAAAAACTGTGAAAAACACCGAAGGAGCTTGCCAAAGATGAGGCCATACGGCTCGCCTTTAGGTGTCCTCCTCGGGATAGCGACATTTAAAGAACGAGGGTTAGCAGAATGTTAAAAAAAAAAAAAAAATAACGGAAAAAGAATCTGGAAAAAAACTGTGAAAAAAACCGAAGGAGCTTGCCAAAGATGAGGCCATTACGGCTCGCCTTTAGGTGTCCTCCTCGGGATAGCGACATTTAAAGAACGAGGGTCAGCAGAATGTAAAAAAAATAAAATAAAATAAAAAATAACGGAAAAAGAATCTGGAAAAAAACTGTGAAAAAAACCGAAGGAGCTTGCCAAAGATGAGGCCATTACGGCTCGCCTTTAGGTGTCCTCCTCGGGATAGCGTAATTTAAAGAACGAGGGTCAGCAGAACGTAAAAAAAAAAAAAAAAACGGAAAAAAAATCTGGAAAAAAACTGTGAAAAAAACCGAAGGAGCTTGCCAAAGATGAGGCCATTACGGCTCGCCTTTAGGTGTCCTCCTCGGGATAGCGTCATTTAAAGAACGAGGGTCAGCAGAACTTAAAAAAAAAAAAAAAAAAAAAAAAAAAAAAAAAAACAGATAAAGAATCTGGAAAAAAACTGTGAAAAAAACCGAAGGAGCTTGCCAAAGATGAGACCATTACGGCTCGCCTTTAGGTGTCCTCCTCGGGATAGCGTAATTTAAAGAACGAGGGTCAGCAGAACGTAAAAAAAAAAAAAAGGAAAAAGGGAAAAAAATCTGGAAAAAAACTGTGAAAAAAACCGAAGGAGCTTGCCAAAGATGAGGCCATTACGGCTCGCCTTTAGGTGTCCTCCTCGGGATAGCGTAATTTAAAGAACGAGGGTCAGCAGAACGTAATAAAAAAAAAAAAAAAACCGGAAAAAGAATCTGGAAAAAAACTGTGAAAAAAACCGAAGGAGCTTGCCAAAGATGAGGCCATTACGGCTCGCCTTTAGGTGTCCTCCTCGGGATAGCGTCATTTAAAGAACGAGGGTCAGCAGAACGTAAAAAAAAAAAAAAAAAAACGGAAAAAGAATCTGGAAAAAAACTGACAAAAAGCGAAGGAGCTTGCCAAAGATGAGACCATTACGGCTCGCCTTTAGGTGTCCTCCTCGGGATAGCGTAATTTAAAAAACGAGGGTCAGCAGAACGTAAAAAAAAAAAAGAAAAAAAAATAAAAATAAAAAATAACGGAAAAAGAATCTGGAAAAAAACTGTGAAAAAAACCGAAGGAGCTTGCCAAAGATGAGGCCATTACGGCTCGCCTTTAGGTGTCCTCCTCGGGATAGCGTAATTTAAAGAACGATGGTCAGCAGAACGTTAAAAAAAAAAAAAAAAAAAAAAAAAAAAAAAAAAAACGGAAAAAGAATCTGGAAAAAAACTGTGAAAAAAACCGAAGGATCTTGCCAAAGATGAGGCCATACGGCTCGCCTTTAGGTGTCCTCCTCGGGATAGCGACATTTAAAGAACGAGGGTCAGCAGAATGTAAAATAAAATAAAAAAAAAACGGAAAAAGAATATGGAAAAAAACTGTGAAAAAAACCGAAGGAGCTTGCCAAAGATGAGGCCATTACGGCTCGCCTTTAGGTGTCCTCCTCGGGATAGCGTAATTTAAAGAACGAGGGTCAGCAGAACGTAAAAAAAAAAAGAAAAAAAAAAGGAAAAAGGGAAAAAAATCTGGAAAAAAACTGTGAAAAAAACCGAAGGAGCTTGCCAAAGATGAGGCCATTACGGCTCGCCTTTAGGTGTCCTCCTCGGGATAGCGTAATTTAAAGAACGAGGGTCAGCAGAACGTAAAAAAAAAAAAAAAAAAAAAAAAAAAAAAAAAAAAAAAACGGAAAAAGAATCTGGAAAAAAACTGTGAAAAAAACTGAAGGAGCTTGCCAAAGATGAGGCCATACGGCTCGCCTTTAGGTGTCCTCGTCGGGATAGCGACATTTAAAGAACGAGGGTCAGCAGAATGTAAAATAAAAAAAAAAAAAACGGAAAAAGAATCTGGAAAAAAACTGTGAAAAAAACCGAAGGAGCTTGCCAAAGATGAGGCCATTACGGCTCGCCTTTAGGTGTCCTCATCGGGATAGCGTAATTTAAAGAACGAGGGTCAGCAGAACGTAAAAAAAAAAAAAACGGAAAAAAAATCTGGAAAAAAACTGTGAAAAAAACCGAAGGATCTTGCCAAAGATGAGGCCATTACGGCTTGCCTTTAGGTGTCCTCCTCGGGATAGCGTCATTTAAAGAACGAGGGTCAGCAGAACGTAAAAAAAAAAAAAAAAAAAAAAAAAAAAAAAAAAAAAAAAAAAAAAAAAAAAAAAAAACAGAAAAAGTATCTGGAAAAAAACTGTGAAAAAAACCGAAGGAGCTTGCCAAAGATGAGACCATTACGGCTCGCCTTTAGGTGTCCTCCTCGGGATAGCGTAATTTAAAGAACGAGGGTCAGCAGAACGTAAAAAAAAAAAGAAAAAAAAAAAAGGAAAAAGGGAAAAAAATCTGGAAAAAAACTGTGAAAAAAACCGAAGGAGCTTGCCAAAGATGAGGCCATTACGGCTCGCCTTTAGGTGTCCTCCTCGGGATAGCGTAATTTAAAGAACGAGGGTCAGCAGAACGTAATAAAAAAATAAAAAAAAAAACGGAAAAAGAATCTGGAAAAAAACTGTGAAAAAAACCGAAGGAGCATTCCAAAGATGAGGCCATTACGTCTCGCCTTTAGATGTCCTCCTCGGGATAGCGTAATTTAAAGAACGAGGGTCAGCAGAACGTAAAAAAAAAAAAAAAAAAAAAAAAAAAAAAAAAAAAAAAAAAAAAAAAAAAAAAAAAAAAAAAAACCGAAAAAAAATCTGTAAAAAAACTGTGAAAAAACCGGAGGAGCTTGCCAAAGATGAGGCCATACGGCTCGCCTTTAGGTGTCCTCCTCGGGATAGCGTCATTTAAAGAACGAGGGTCAGCAGAATGTATAAAAAAAAAAAAAAAATAACGAAAAAAAATCTTGAAAAAAACTGTGAAAAAAACCGGAGGAGCTTGCCAAAGATGAGGCTATTACGGCTCGCCTTTAGGTGTCCTCCTCGGGATAGCGTCATTTAAAGAACGAGGGTCAGCAGAATGTAAAAAAAATAAAATAAAATAAAATAAAATAAAAAAATAACGTAAAAAGAATTTGGAAAAAAACTGTGAAAAAAACCGAAGGAGCTTGCCAAAGATGAGGCCATTACGGCTCGCCTTTAGGTGTCCTCCTCGGGATAGCGTAATTAAAAGAACGAGGGTCAGCAGAACGTAAAAAAAAAAAAAAGAAAAAAAAAACGGAAAAAGAATCTGGAAAAAAACTGTGAAAAAAAACGAAGGAGCTTGCCAAAGATGAGGCCATTACGGCTCGCCTTTAGGTGTCCTCCTCGGGATAGCGTAATTTAAAGAACGAGGGTCAGCAGAACGTTAAAAAAAAAAAAAAAAAAAAAAAAAAAAAAACCCAGAAAAAAATCTGTAAAAAAACTGTGAAAAAACTGGAGGAGCTTGCCAAAGATGAGGCCATACGGCTCGCCTTTAGGTGTCCTCCTTGGGATAGCGTCATTTAAAGAACGAGGGTCAGCAGAATGTAAAAAAAAATAAAAAAAAATAAAAAAATAAAAAAAAAATAAAGGAAAAAGAATCTGGAAAAAAACTGTGAAAAAAACCGAAGGAGCTTGCCAAAGATGAGGCCATTACGGCTCGCCTTTAGGTGTCCTCCTCAGGATAGCGTCATTTAAAGAACGAGGGTCAGCAGAACGTAATAAAAAAAAAAAAAAAAAAAAACGGAAAAAGAATCTGGAAAAAAACTGTGAAAAAACCGAAGGAGCTTGCCAAAGATGAGGCCATTACGGCTCGCCTTTAGGTGTCCTCCTCGGGATAGCGTAATTTAAAGAACGAGGGTCAGCAGAACGTAAAAAAAAAAAAGAAAAAAAAAAGGAAAAAGGGAAAAAAATCTGGAAAAAAACTGTGAAAAAAACCGAAGGAGCTTGCCAAAGATGAGGCCATTACGGCTCACCTTTAGGTGTCCTCCTCGGGATAGCGTAATTTAAAGAACGACGGTCAGCAGCACGTATAAAAAAATAAAAAATAAAAAAAAAATAACGGAAAAAGAATCTGGAAAAAAACTGTGAAAAAAACCGAAGGAGCTTGCCAAAGATGAGGCCATTACGGCTCGCCTTTAGGTGTCCTCCTCGGGATAGCGTAATTTAAAGAACGAGGGTCAGCAGAACGTAAAAAAAAAAAAAAAAAAAAAAAAAAAAAAAAAAAACGGAAAAAGATTCTGGAAAAAAACTGTGAAAAAAACCGAAGGAGCTTGCCAAAGATGAGGCCATACGGCTCGCCTTTAGGTGTCCTCCTCGGGATAGCGTCATTTAAAGAACGAGGGTCAGCAGAATGTAAAAAAAAAAAAATAAAAAAAAAAAATAAAATAACGGAAAAAGAATCTGGAAAAAAACTGTGAAAAAAACCGAAGGAGCTTGCCAAAGATGAGGCCATTACGGCTCGCCTTTAGGTGTCCTCCTCGGGATAGCGTAATTTAAAGAACGAGGGTCAGCAGAACGTAAAAAAAAAAAAAAACGGAAAAAAAATCTGGAAAAAAACTGTGAAAAAAACCGAAGGATCTTGCCAAAGATGAGGACATTACGGCTCGTCTTTAGGTGTCCTCCTCGGGATAGCGTAATTTAAAGAACAAGGGTCAGCAGAACGTAAAAAAAAAGAAAAAAAAAAGGAAAAAGGGAAAAAAATCTGGAAAAAAACTGTGAAAAAAACCGAAGGAGCTTGCCAAAGATGAGGCCATTACGGCTCGCCTTTAGGTGTCCTCCTCGGGATAGCGTAATTTAAAGAACGAGGGTCAGCAGAACGTAAAAAAAAAAAAAAAAAAAAAAACGGAAAAAGAATCTGGAAAAAAACTGTGAAAAAAACCGAAGGAGCTTGCCAAAGATGAGGCCATACGGCTCGCCTTTAGGTGTCCTCCTCGGGATAGCGTCATTTAAAGAACGAGGGTCAGCAGAATTTAAAAAAAAAAAAAAATAACGGAAAAAGAATCTGGAAAAAAACTGTGAAAAAAACCGAAGGAGCTTGCCAAAGATGAGGCCATTACGGCTCGCCTTTAGGTGTCCTCCTCGGTATAGCGTAATTTAAAGAACGAGGGTCAGCAGAACGTAAAAAAAAAAAAACGGAAAAAGAATCTGTAAAAAAACAGTGAAAAATCGGGAGGAGCTTGCCAAAGATGAGGCCATACGGCTCGCCTTTAGGTGTCCTCCTCGGGATAGCGTTATTTAAAGAACGAGGGTCAGCAGAATGTAAAAAAAAAAAAAAAAACGGAAAAAGAATCTGGAAAAAAACTGTGAAAAAAACCGAAGGAGCTTGCCAAAGATGAGGCCATTACGGCTTACCTTTAGGTGTCCTCCTCGGGATAGCGTAATTTAAAGAACGAGGGTCAGCAGAACGTAAAAAAAAAAAAAAAAAACGGAAAAAGAATCTGGAAAAAAACTGTGAAAAAAACCGAAGGAGCTTGCCAAAGATGAGGCCATTACGGCTCGCCTTTAGGTGTCCTACTCGAGATAGCGTCATTTAAAGAACGAGGGTCAGCAGAACGTATAAAAAAAAAATAAATAAAATAAAATAAAATAAAATAACGGAAAAAGAATCTGTAAAAAAACTGTGAAAAAACCGGAGGAGCTTGCCAAAGATGAGGCCATACGGCTCGCCTTTAGGTGTCCTCCTCGGGATAGTGTCATTTAAAGAACGAGGGTCAGCAGAATGTATAAAAAAAAAAAAAAATAACGAAAAAAAATCTTGAAAAAAACTGTGAAAAAAACCGGAGGAGCTTGCCAAAGATGAGGCTATTACGGCTCGCCTTTAGGTGTCCTCCTCGGGATAGCGTCATTTAAAGAACGAGGGTCAGCAGAATGTAAAAAAAATAAAATAAAATAAAATAAAATAAAAAAAATAACGTAAAAAGAATTTGGAAAAAAACTGTGAAAAAAACCGAAGGAGCTTGCCAAAGATGAGGCCATTACGGCTCGCCTTTAGGTGTCCTCCTCGGGATAGCGTAATTAAAAGAACGAGGGTCAGCAGAACGTAAAAAAAAAAAAAAGAAAAAAAAAAAACGGAAAAAGAATCTGGAAAAAAACTGTGAAAAAAAACGAAGGAGCTTGCCAAAGATGAGGCCATTACGGCTCGCCTTTAGGTGTCCTCCTCGGGATAGCGTAATTTAAAGAACGAGGGTCAGCAGAACGTTTAAAAAAAAAAAAAAAAAAAAAAAAAAAAAAAAAAAAAAAACCCAGAAAAAAATCTGTAATAAAACTGTGAAAAAACTGGAGGAGCTTGCCAAAGATGAGGCCATACGGCTCGCCTTTAGGTGTCCTCCTCGGGATAGCGTCATTTAAAGAACGAGGGTCAGCAGAATGTAAAAAAAAAATAAAAAAAAATAAAAAAATAAAAAAAAAATAAAGGAAAAAGAATCTGGAAAAAAACTGTGAAAAAAACCGAAGGAGCTTGCCAAAGATGAGGCCATTACGGCTCGCCTTTAGGTGTCCTCCTCAGGATAGCGTCATTTAAAGAACGAGGGTCAGCAGAACGTAATAAAAAAAAAAAAAAAAACGGAAAAAGAATCTGGAAAAAAACTGTGAAAAAACCGAAGGAGCTTGCCAAAGATGAGGCCATTACGGCTCGCCTTTAGGTGTCCTCCTCGGGATAGCGTAATTTAAAGAACGAGGGTCAGCAGAACGTAAAAAAAAAAAGAAAAAAAAAAGGAAAAAGGGAAAAAAATCTGGAAAAAAACTGTGAAAAAAACCGAAGGAGCTTGCCAAAGATGAGGCCATTACGGCTCACCTTTAGGTGTCCTCCTCGGGATAGCGTAATTTAAAGAACGACGGTCAGCAGCACGTATAAAAAAATAAAAAATAAAAAAAAAATAACGGAAAAAGAATCTGGAAAAAAACTGTGAAAAAAACCGAAGGAGCTTGCCAAAGATGAGGCCATTACGGCTCGCCTTTAGGTGTCCTCCTCGGGATAGCGTAATTTAAAGAACGAGGGTCAGCAGAACGTAAAAAAAAAAAAAAAAAAAAAAAAACGGAAAAAGATTCTGGAAAAAAACTGTGAAAAAAACCGAAGGAGCTTGCCAAAGATGAGGCCATACGGCTCGCCTTTAGGTGTCCTCCTCGGGATAGCGTCATTTAAAGAACGAGGGTCAGCAGAATGTAAAAAAAAAAAATAAAAAAAAAAATAAAAAAAAAAAAATAACGGAAAAAGAATCTGGAAAAAAAACTGTGAAAAAAACCGAAGGAGCTTGCCAAAGATGAGGCCATTACGGCTCGCCTTTAGGTGTCCTCCTCGGGATAGCGTAATTTAAAGAACGAGGGTCAGCAGAACGTAAAAAAAAAAAAAACGGAAAAAAAATCTGGAAAAAAACTGTGAAAAAAACCGAAGGATCTTGCCAAAGATGAGGACATTACGGCTCGTCTTTAGGTGTCCTCCTCGGGATAGCGTAATTTAAAGAACAAGGGTCAGCAGAACGTAAAAAAAAAGAAAAAAAAAAGGAAAAAGGGAAAAAAATCTGGAAAAAAACTGTGAAAAAAACCGAAGGAGCTTGCCAAAGATGAGGCCATTACGGCTCGCCTTTAGGTGTCCTCCTCGGGATAGCGTAATTTAAAGAACGAGGGTCAGCAGAACGTAAAAAAAAAAAAAAAAAAAAAAAAAACGGAAAAAGAATCTGGAAAAAAACTGTGAAAAAAACCGAAGGAGCTTGCCAAAGATGAGGCCATACGGCTCGCCTTTAGGTGTCCTCCTCGGGATAGCGTCATTTAAAGAACGAGGGTCAGCAGAATTTAAAAAAAAAAAAAATAACGGAAAAAGAATCTGGAAAAAAACTGTGAAAAAAACCGAAGGAGCTTGCCAAAGATGAGGCCATTACGGCTCGCCTTTAGGTGTCCTCCTCGGTATAGCGTAATTTAAAGAACGAGGGTCAGCAGAACGTAAAAAAAAAAAAACGGAAAAAGAATCTGTAAAAAAACAGTGAAAAATCGGGAGGAGCTTGCCAAAGATGAGGCCATACGGCTCGCCTTTAGGTGTCCTCCTCGGGATAGCGTTATTTAAAGAACGAGGGTCAGCAGAATGTAAAAAAAAAAAAAAAACGGAAAAAGAATCTGGAAAAAAACTGTGAAAAAAACCGAAGGAGCTTGCCAAAGATGAGGCCATTACGGCTTACCTTTAGGTGTCCTCCTCGGGATAGCGTAATTTAAAGAACGAGGGTCAGCAGAACGTAAAAAAAAAAAAAAAAAACGGAAAAAGAATCTGGAAAAAAACTGTGAAAAAAACCGAAGGAGCTTGCCAAAGATGAGACCATACGGGTCGCCTTTAGGTGTCCTCCTCGGGATAGCGTCATTTAAAGAACGAGGGTCAGCAGAATGTAAAAAAAAAAAAAATAACGGAAAAAGAATCTGGAAAAAAACTGTGAAAAAAACCGAAGGAGCTTGCCAAAGATGAGGCCATTACGGCTCGCCTTTAGGTGTCCTCCTCGGGATAGCGTAATTTAAAGAACGAGGGTCAGCAGAACGTAAAATAAAAAAAAAAAAAACGGAAAAAAAATCTGGAAAAAAACTGTGAAAAAAACCGAAGGAGCTTGCCAAAGATGAGGCCATTACGGCTCGCCTTTAGGTGTCCTCCTCGGGATAGCGTCATTTAAAGAACGAGGGTCAGCAGAACGTTAAAAAAAAAAAAAAATAACGGAAAAACAATCTGGAAAAAAACTGTGAAAAAAACCGAAGGAGCTTGCCAAAGATGAGACCATTACGGCTCACCTTTAGGTGTCCTCCTCGGGATAGCGTAATTTAAAGAACGAGGGTCAGCAGAACGTAAAAAAAAAAGAAAAAAAAAGGAAAAAGGGAAAAAAATCTGGGAAAAAACTGTGAAAAAAACCGAAGGAGCTTGCCAAAGATTAGGCCATTACGGCTCGCCTTTAGGTGTCCTCCTCGGGATAGCGTAATTTAAAGAACGAGGGTCAGCAGAACGTTAAAAAAAAAAAAAAAACGGAAAAAGAATCTGGAAAAAAACTGTGAAAAAAACCGAAGGAGCTTGCCAAAGATGAGGCAATTACGGCTCGTCTTTAGGTGTCCTCCTCGGGATAGCGTAATTTAAAGAACAAGGGTCAGCAGAACGTTAAAAAAAAAAAAAAAAAAAAAAAAAAAACCGGAAAAAAATCTGTAAAAAAACTGTGAAAAAACCGGAGGAGTTTGCCAAAGATGAGGCCATACGCCTCGCCTTTAGGTGTCCTCCTCGGGATAGCGTCATTTAAAGAACGAGGGTCAGCAGAATGTAAAAAAAAAATAAAAAATAAAAAAAAAACGGAAAAAGAATTTGGAAAAAAACTGTGAAAAAAACCGAAGGAGCTTGCCAAAGATGATGCCATACGGCTCGCCTTTAGGTGTCCTCCTCGGGATAGCGTCATTTAAAGAACGAGGGTCAGCAGAATGTAAAAAAAAAAAAATAAAAAAAAAAAAAAAAAAAAAAAACGGAAAAAGAATCAGGAAAAAAACTGTGAAAAAAACCGAAGGAGCTTGCCAAAGATGAGGCCATTACGGCTCGCCTTTAGGTGTCCTCCTCGGGATAGCGTAATTTAAAGAACGAGGGTCAGCAGAACGTAAAAATAAAAAAAAAATAAATAAATAAAAAAAACGGAAAAAAATCTAGAAAAAAACTGTGAAAAAAACCGAAAAACCGGAAAAAAATCTGTAAAAAAACTGTGAAAAAACCGGAGGAGCTTGCCAAAGATGAGGCCATACGGCTCGCCTTTAGGTGTCCTCCTCGGGATAGCGTAATTTAAAGAACGAGGGTCAGCAGAACGTAAAAAAAAAAAGAAAAAAAAAGGAAAAAGGGAAAAAAATCTGGAAAAAAACTGTGAAAAAAACCGAAGGAGCTTGCCAAAGATGAGGCCATTACGGCTCGCCTTTAGGTGTCCTCCTCGGGATAGCGTAATTTAAAGAACGAGGGTCAGCAGAACGTTAAAAAAAAAAAAAAACGGAAAAAGAATCTGGAAAAAAACTGTGAAAAAAACCGAAGGAGCTTGCCAAAGATGAGGCAATTACGGCTCGTCTTTAGGTGTCCTCCTCGGGATAGCGTAATTTAAAGAACAAGGGTCAGCAGAACGTTAAAAAAAAAAAAAAAAAAAAAAAAAAAAACCGGAAAAAAATCTGTAAAAAAACTGTGAAAAAACCGGAGGAGTTTGCCAAAGATGAGGCCATACGGCTCGCCTTTAGGTGTCCTCCTCGGGATAGCGTCATTTAAAGAACGAGGGTCAGCAGAATGTAAAAAAAAAATAAAAAATAAAAAAAAACGGAAAAAGAATTTGGAAAAAAACTGTGAAAAAAACTGAAGGAGCTTGCCAAAGATGATGCCATACGGCTTGCCTTTAGGTGTCCTCCTCGGGATAGCGTCATTTAAAGAACGAGGGTCAGCAGAATGTAAAAAAAAAAAAAAAAAAAAAAAAAAAAAAAAAAAAACGGAAAAAGAATCAGGAAAAAAACTGTGAAAAAAACCGAAGGAGCTTGCCAAAGATGAGGCCATTACGGCTCGCCTTTAGGTGTCCTCCTCGGGATAGCGTAATTTAAAGAACGAGGGTCAGCAGAACGTAAAAATAAAAAATAAATAAATAAATAAAAAAAACGGAAAAAAATCTAGAAAAAAACTGTGAAAAAAACCGAAAAACCGGAAAAAAATCTGTAAAAAAACTGTGAAAAAACCGGAGGAGCTTGCCAAAGATGAGGCCATACGGCTCGCCTTTAGGTGTCCTCCTCGGGATAGCGTCATATAAAGAACGAGGGTCAGCAGAACGTAAAAAAAAAAAAGAAAAAAAAAATAAAAAATAACAGAAAAAGAATCTGGAAAAAAACTGTGAAAAAAACCGAAGGAGCTTGCCAAAGATGAGGCCATTACGGCTCGCCTTTAGGTGTCCTCCTCGGGATAGCATAATTTAAAGAACGAGGGTCAGCAGAACGTAATAAAAAAAAAAAAAAAAACGAAAAAAGAATCTGGAAAAAAACTGTGAAAAACACCGAAGGAGCTTGCCAAAGATGAGGCCATACGGCTCGCCTTTAGGTGTCCTCCTCGGGATAGCGACATTTAAAGAACGAGGGTCAGCAGAATGTAAAAAAAAAAAAAAAAAAAAATAACGGAAAAAGAATCTGGAAAAAAACTGTGAAAAAAACCGAAGGAGCTTGCCAAAGATGAGGCCATTACGGCTCGCCTTTAGGTGTCCTCCTCGGGATAGCGTAATTTAAAGAACGAGGGTCAGCAGAACGTAAAAAAAAAAAAAAAAAAATAACGGAAAAAGAATCTGGAAAAAAACTGTGAAAAAAACCGAAGGAGCTTGCCAAAGATGAGACCATTACGGCTCACCTTTAGGTGTCCTCCTCGGGATAGCGTAATTTAAAGAACGAGGGTCAGCAGAACGTAAAAAAAAAAAAGAAAAAAAAAAAGGAAAAAGGGAAAAAGGGAAAAAAATCTGGAAAAAAACTGTGAAAAACACCGAAGGAGCTTGCCAAAGATGAGGCCATACGGCTCGCCTTTAGGTGTCCTCCTCGGGATAGCGACATTTAAAGAACGAGGGTTAGCAGAATGTTAAAAAAAAAAAAATAATAACGGAAAAAGAATCTGGAAAAAAACTGTGAAAAAAACCGAAGGAGCTTGCCAAAGATGAGGCCATTACGGCTCGCCTTTAGGTGTCCTCCTCGGGATAGCGACATTTAAAGAACGAGGGTAAGCAGAATGTAAAAAAAATAAAATAAAATAAAAAATAACGGAAAAAGAATCTGGAAAAAAACTGTGAAAAAAACCGAAGGAGCTTGCCAAAGATGAGGCCATTACGGCTCGCCTTTAGGTGTCCTCCTCGGGATAGCGTAATTTAAAGAACGAGGGTCAGCAGAACGTAAAAAAAAAAAAAAAAACGGAAAAAAAATCTGGAAAAAAACTGTGAAAAAAACCGAAGGAGCTTGCCAAAGATGAGGCCATTACGGCTCGCCTTTAGGTGTCCTCCTCGGGATAGCGTAATTTAAAGAACGAGGGTCAGCAGAACGTAAAAAAAAAAAAAAAATGGAAAAAAAATCTGGAAAAAAACTGTGAAAAAAACCGAAGGAGCTTGCCAAAGATGAGGCCATTACGGCTCGCCTTTAGGTGTCCTCCTCGGGATAGCGTCATTTAAAGAACGAGGGTCAGCAGAACGTAAAAAAAAAAAAAAAAAAAAAAAAAAAAAAAAAAAAACAGATAAAGTATCTGGAAAAAAACTGTGAAAAAAACCGAAGGAGCTTGCCAAAGATGAGACCATTACGGCTCGCCTTTAGGTGTCCTCCTCGGGATAGCGTAATTTAAAGAACGAGGGTCAGCAGAACGTAAAAAAAAAAAAAGGAAAAAGGGAAAAAAATCTGGAAAAAAACTGTGAAAAAAACCGAAGGAGCTTGCCAAAGATGAGGCCATTACGGCTCGCCTTTAGGTGTCCTCCTCGGGATAGCGTAATTTAAAGAACGAGGGTCAGCAGAACGTAATAAAAAAAAAAAAAAAAAACCGGAAAAAGAATCTGGAAAAAAACTGTGAAAAAAACCGAAGGAGCTTGCCAAAGATGAGGCCATTACGGCTCGCCTTTAGGTGTCCTCCTCGGGATAGCGTCATTTAAAGAACGAGGGTCAGCAGAACGTAAAAAAAAAAAAAAAAACGGAAAAAAAATCTGGAAAAAAACTGTGAAAAAAACCGAAGGAGCTTGCCAAAGATGAGGCCATTACGGCTCGCCTTTAGGTGTCCTCCTCGGGATAGCGTCATTTAAAGAACGAGGGTCAGCAGAACGTAAAAAAAAAAAAAAAAAAAAAAAAAAAAAAAAAAAAAAAAACAGATAAAGTATCTGGAAAAAAACTGTGAAAAAAACCGAAGGAGCTTGCCAAAGATGAGACCATTACGGCTCGCCTTTAGGTGTCCTCCTCGGGATAGCGTAATTTAAAGAACGAGGGTCAGCAGAACGTAAAAAAAAAAAAAGGAAAAAGGGAAAAAAATCTGGAAAAAAACTGTGAAAAAAACCGAAGGAGCTTGCCAAAGATGAGGCCATTACGGCTCGCCTTTAGGTGTCCTCCTTGGGATAGCGTAATTTAAAGAACGAGGGTCAGCAGAACGTAATAAAAAAAAAAAAAAAAAAAACCGGAAAAAGAATCTGGAAAAAAACTGTGAAAAAAACCGAAGGAGCTTGCCAAAGATGAGGCCATTACGGCTCGCCTTTAGGTGTCCTCCTCGGGATAGCGTCATTTAAAGAACGAGGGTCAACAGAACGTAAAAAAAAAAAAAAAAAAAAACGGAAAAAGAATCTGGAAAAAAACTGTGACAAAAAGCGAAGGAGCTTGCCAAAGATGAGACCATTACGGCTCGCCTTTAGGTGTCCTCCTCGGGATAGCGTAATTTAAAAAACGAGGGTCAGCAGAACGTAAAAAAAAAAAAGAAAAAAAATAAAAATAAAAAATAACGGAAAAAGAATCTGGAAAAAAACTGTGAAAAAAACCGAAGGAGCTTGCCAAAGATGAGGCCATTACGGCTCGCCTTTAGGTGTCCTCCTCGGGATAGCGTAATTTAAAGAACGATGGTCAGCAGAACGTAAAAAAAAAAAAAAAAAAAAAAAAAAAAAAAAAAAAAAAAAAAAAAAAAAAAAAAAAAAAAACGGAAAAAGAATCTGGAAAAAAACTGTGAAAAAAACCGAAGGATCTTGCCAAAGATGAGGCCATACGGCTCGCCTTTAGGTGTCCTCCTCGGGATAGCGACATTTAAAGAACGAGGGTCAGCAGAATGTAAAATAAAAAAAAAAAAAAACGGAAAAAGAATATGGAAAAAAACTGTGAAAAAAACCGAAGGAGCTTGCCAAAGATGAGGCCATTACGGCTCGCCTTTAGGTGTCCTCCTCGGGATAGCGTAATTTAAAGAACGAGGGTCAGCAGAACGTAAAAAAAAAAAAAACGGAAAAAAAATCTGGAAAAAAACTGTGAAAAAAACCGAAGGATCTTGCCAAAGATGAAGCCATTACGTCTCGCCTTTAGGTGTCCTCCTCGGGATAGCGTCATTTAAAGAACGAGGGTCAGCAGAACGTAAAAAAAAAAAAAAAAAAAAAAAAAAAAAAAAAAGAATCTGGAAAAAAACTGTGAAAAAAACCGAAGGAGCTTGCCAAAGATGAGACCATTACGGCTCGCCTTTAGGTGTCCTCCTCGGGATAGCGTAATTTAAAGAACGAGGGTCAGCAGAACGTAAAAAAAAAAAGAAAAAAAAAAGGAAAAAGGGAAAAAAATCTGGAAAAAAACTGTGAAAAAAACCGAAGGAGCTTGCCAAAGATGAGGCCATTACGGCTCGCCTTTAGGTGT